>NC_089841.1:162085125-162360359 GCF_035609145.1 Eleutherodactylus coqui
CGCTCAAACTGTGGCACTAGCGACGTCTGGACGCTGCGCTGAGAGACATTGCTGGATGGGGCCGAGGACAGCGGAGGTGAGGGTGTGGGTCTAGGCCAGGAGACGGTAGTGCCTGTGTCCTCAGAGGGGGGTTGGATCTCAGTGGCAGGTTGGGGCACAGGGGGAGAAGCAGTGGTGCAAACCGGAGGCGGTGAACGGGCATCGTCCCACCTTGTGGGGTGCTTGGCCATCATATGCCTGCGCATGCTGTTGGTGGTGCCTCCCCAGCTGATCTTGGCGCGACAAAGGTTGCACACCACTGTTCGTCGGTCGTTAGGCGTCTCTGTGAAAAACTGCCACACCGTAGAGCACCTTGAGCTGTGCAGGGTGGCATGGCACGAGGGGGCGCTTTGGGAAACAGTTGGTGGATTATTCGGTCTGGCCCTGCCTCTACCCCTGGCCACCGCACTGGCTCGGCCTGTGCCCACACCCTCACTTGGCCCTCCGCGTCCTCGGCCGCCTCCACATCCTCTAGGCCTACCCCTACCCCTCAGCATGCTGTATTACCAGTGATTTGATTTCCCAGGCAGGAAAGAAATTGGCGCAAGGCTGCACTCAACCGTAGCTGGTTGCGTCTGATTTTTTTACGTTCTCCACGCAGCACACACGTACCCAGAGCCCTTAGGACTGACACAGGCAGGGCAAATATACTTTCTTCCCTTTTGTTTAAAAGGATAGGCCCACTGCGTCTATTCACTGAATAATAAGTTTAATAACTGTGTTGCGGCCCTGCAAAACTGTCACAGAACTTTACTGTTGCAGATTTACTAACTGTGGCAGAGCAGGTATTTCCCAGGCAGGAAAGAAATTGGCGCAAGGCTGCACTCAACCGTAGCTGGTTGCGTCTGATTTTTTTACGTTCTCCACGCAGCACACACGTACCCAGAGCCCTTAGGACTGACACAGGCAGGGCAAATATACTTTCTTCCCTTTTGTTTAAAAGGATAGGCCCACTGCGTCTATTCACTGAATAATAAGTTTAATAACTGTGTTGCGGCCCTGCAAAACTGTCACAGAACTTTACTGTTGCAGAGTTACTAACTGTGGCAGAGCAGGTATTTCCCAGGCAGGAAAGAAATTGGCGCAAGGCTGCACTCAACCGTAGCTGGTTGCGTCTGATTTTTTTACGTTCTCCACGCAGCACACACGTACCCAGAGCCCTTAGGACTGACACAGGCAGGGCAAATATACTTTCTTCCCTTTTGTTTAAAAGGATAGGCCCACTGCGTCTATTCACTGAATAATAAGTTTAATAACTGTGTTGCGGCCCTGCAAAACTGTCACAGAACTTTACTGTTGCAGAGTTACTAACTGTGGCAGAGCAGGTATTTCCCAGGCAGGAAAGATATTGGCGCAAGGCTGCACTCAACCGTAGCTGGTTGCGTCTGATTTTTTTACGTTCTCCACGCAGCACACACGTACCCAGAGCCCTTAGGACTGACACAGGCAGGGCAAATAGAATTTTTTCCCTGCTTTTTACAAGGAACACCCACACTGCGTGTATTCAATGAATAATGTATGTCTTCTGGCCCTGCCTACACAATTCTATCCCTGTAGTATTAATGCCGGGTGCAATGGTCTGCACAGCCGGTTTTGAGAAGAAAAAAAAAATATGCAACACTGCTAACAGCAGCCTGGACAGTACTGCACACGGATAGATGTGGCCCTAGAAAGGACCGTTGGGGTTCTTGAAGCCTACACTAACTCCTAACACTCTCCCTGCCTAACCCCCACTTCTGTCCCTATTGCAGGGCGCAATGCTCTGCAGATCCAATTTTGGAAAAAAAAATAAAAAATACTGTGCTAACACAGTACTGCACACTAGTAGATGTGGCCCTAAGAAGGACCGTTGGGGTTCTTGAAGCCTACACTAACTACTAACGCTCTCCCTACAGCAGCTCCAGCACGATAGTACTTTCCCTCAGCTAACTCACAAGGCATGTGTGGCGAGCCGCGGGAGGGGCCGATTTTTATACTCGGGTGACATCTGATCTTTCCAGCCACTCACAGCAGGGGGGTGGTATAGGGCTTGAACGTCGCAGGGGGAAGTTGTAATGCCTTCCCTGTCTTTCAATTGGCCAGAAAAGCGCGCTAACGTCTCAGAGAGGAAACTGAAAGTAACCGGAACACCGCGTGGTACTCGTTACCAGTAACGAGCATCCCGAACACCCTAATATTCGCACGAATATCAAGCTCGGACGAGTACGTTCGCTCATCTCTATTAATGTCTTAAAACTTGAAAATGACAAATAAAGAATTGAAAAAAAAATTGAAAATCTAGACCATAAGCGGAGAGCACCTGAGCGCATGTACACCCAATATGGAACATAGTACCCTAATTGGCGCAACCCGTGAAACAGGAGGCCAAGTAATCATATGGGAGTAATTGTTTTTCAGGATGCAGTGGAATTTCCTGTCGTCCACAAAAAACTCAGCTCCAAAATCCGCTTGTCTATTGTGAATTGAAAATGAGAGAATTCTGCTGGCATTTCCATATCAAAATTCACATTCAGATAGATATGTGGATCGTCTTGTGGAACAATTTGCATGTGAAAGATCCCTTACTAAGTGCACAAGGCCCATACAATGACATATGGACTCCATAGAACTCTTTGTTATGACTAGAGATGAGCGAACGTACTCGTCCGAGCTTGATACTCGTTCGAGTATTAGCGTGTTCGAGATGCTCGTTACTCGTAACGAGTACCACGCGATGTTCGGGTTACTTTCACTTTCCTCTCTGAGACGTTAGCGCGCTTTTCTGGCCAATTGAAAGACAGGGAAGGCATTACAACTTCCCCCTGCGACGTTCAAGGCCTATACCACCCCCCTGCAGTGAGTGGCTGGGGAGATCAGGTGTCACCCGAGTATATAAATCGGCCCCTCCCGCGGCTCGCCTCAGATGCGTTGTGAGATAGCTGAGGGACAGTGGTATCGTGTTGGAGCTGCTGTAGGGAGAGTGTTAGGAGTTAGTGTAGGCTAAAAGAACCCCAACGGTCCTTCTTAGGGCCACATCTAACCGTGTGCAGTAGTGTGGAGGCTGCTTTTAGCAGTGTTGCACGTTTTTTTTTTTTCTTGGTATATCGGCCGTGCAGAGCATTGCGCCCTGCAGTAATAGTCCAGGGACAGAAGTGTGGAGGCAGGGAGAGTGTTAGGAGTTAGTGTAGGCTTCAAGAACCCCAACGGTCCTTCTTAGGGCCACATCTAACCGTGTGCAGTACTGTGGAGGCTGCTTTTAGCAGTGTTGCACTTTTTTTTTTTTTTGGTATATCGGCCGTGCAGAGCATTGCGCCCTGCAGTAATACTCCAGGGATAGAATTGTGCAGGCAGGGCCAGAAGACATATATTATAGATTGAATATACGCAGTGGTCCTTTTGAAAAAAATATTTGAAAAAAATCTATTTGGCCTGCCTGTCACTCTGCTCAGTGTTCTGGGTCCGTGTCTGCTGGGGGTAGTAGTTCTCCAAATAAATACGCAGCCAGCTAAGTGTTACAGCAGGCTTGCGCCAAATTATTTCCTGGCTCTGAAATCACCGGTCTGTTGCAGTTAATAACAGTGCAACACTGCAGTTCCGTCACACAGTCCAGGGACAGAATTGTGTAGGCAGGGACAGAAGACATATATTATAGATTGAATATACGCAGTGGTCCTTTTGAAAAAAATATTTGGAAAAAATCTATTTGGCTTGCCTGTCACTCTGCTCAGTGTTCTGGGTCCGTGTCTGCTGGGGGTAGTATTTCTCCAAATAAATACGCAGCCAGCTAAGTGTTACAGCAGGCTTGCGCCAAATTATTTCCTGGCATTCCGTAAGCGAACTCAGCCTCCAACCACAAGCCAATAAGCGGCACATTTAATTACAGTGTTGTGTTTCTGCATTCCTGGTAATACAGCATGCTGAGGGGTAGGGGTAGGCCTAGAGGACGTGGGCGCGGCCGAGGACGCGGAGGCCCTAGTCCGGGTGTGGGCACAGGCCGAGCTCCTGATCCAGGTGTATCGCAGCCGACTGCTGCGGGATTAGGAGAGAGGCACGTTTCTGGCGTCCCCACATTCATAGCACATTTAATGGGTCCACGCGGTAGACCTTTATTAGAAAATGAGCAGTGTGAGCAGGTCCTGTCGTGGATGGCAGAAAGTGCTTCCAGCAACCTATCGTCCACCCAGAGTTCTGCGCCGTCCACTGCTGCAACTCAGAATCCTCTGGCTGCTGCTCCTCCTTCCTCCCAGCCTCCTCACTCCATGAAAATGAGACATTCTGAGGAGCGGGCAGACTCCCAGGAACTGTTCTCGGGCCCCTGCTCAGATTGGGCAGCAGTGGTTCCTCTCCCACCAGAGGAGTTTATCGTGACTGATGCCCAACCATTGGAAAGTTCCCGGGGTCCGGGGGATGAGGCTGGGGACTTCCGGCAACTGTCTCAAGACCTTTCAGTGGGTGAGGAGGCCGATGACGATGAGACACAGTTGTCTATCAGTGAGGTAGTAGTAAGGGCATTAAGTCCGAGGGAGGAGCGCACCGAGGATTCTGAGGAAGAGCAGCAGGACAATGAGGTGACTGACCCCACCTGGTTTGCTACGCCTACTGAGGACAGGTCTTCAGAGGGGGAGGCAAGGGCAGCAGCAGGGCAGGTTGCAAGAGGCAGTGCGGTGGCCAGGGGTAGAGGCAGGGCCAGACCGAATAATCCACCAACTGTTTCCCAAAGCGCCCCCTCGCGCCATGCCACCCTGCAGAGGCCGAGGTGCTCAAAGGTCTGGCAGTTTTTCACTGAGAGTGCAGACGACCAACGAACAGTGGTGTGCAACCTTTGTCGTGCCAAGATCAGCCGGGGAGCCACCACCACCAGCCTCACCACCACCAGCATGCGCAGACATATGATGGCCAAGCACCCCACAAGGTGGGACGAAGGCCGTTCACCGCCTCCGGTTTGCACCGCTGCCTCTCCCCCTGTGCCCCAACCTGCCACTGAGATCCAACGCCGCTCTGAGGACACAGGCACTACCGTCTCCTGGCCTGCACCCACACCCTCACCTCCGCTGTCCTCGGCCCCATCCAGCAATGTCTGTCAGCGCAGCGTCCAGCCGTCGCTAGCGCAAGTGTTTGAGCGCAAGCGCAAGTACGCCGCCACGCACCCGCACGCTCAAGCGTTAAACGTGCACATAGCCAAATTTATCAGCCTGGAGATGCTGCCGTATAGGGTTGTGGAAACGGAGTCCTTCAAAAGTATGATGGTGGCGGCGGCCCCGCGCTACTCAGTTCCCAGTCGCCACTACTTTTCCCGATGTGCCGTCCCAGCCCTGCACGACCACGTCTCCCGCAACATTGTACGCGCCCTCACCAACGCGGTTACTGCCAAGGTCCACTTAACAACGGACACGTGGACAAGCACAGGCGGGCAGGGCCACTATATCTCCCTGACGGCACATTGGGTGAATTTAGTGGAGGCTGGGACAGAGTCAGAGCCTGGGACCGCTCACGTCCTACCCACCCCCAGAATTGCGGGCCACAGCTCGGTGGTGGTATCTGCGGCGGTGTATGCTTCCTCCACTAAACCACCCTCCTCCTCCTCCTCCAACGCAACCTCTGTCTCGCAATCAAGATGTGTCAGCAGCAGCACGTCGGCAGCAGTCGGTGTCGCGCGTCGTGGCAGCACAGCGGTGGGCAAGCGTCAGCAGGCCGTGCTGAAACTACTCAGCTTAGGAGATAGGAGGCACACGGCCCACGAACTGCTGCAGGGTCTGACAGAGCAGACCGACCGCTGGCTTGCGCCGCTGAGCCTCCAACCGGGCATGGTCGTGTGTGACAACGGCCGTAACCTGGTGGCGGCTCTGCAGCTCGGCAGCCTCACGCACGTGCCATGCCTGGCCCACGTCTTTAATTTGGTGGTTCAGCGCTTTCTGAAAAGCTACCCACGCTTGTCAGACCTGCTCGTAAAGGTGCGCCGGCTCTGCGCACATTTCCGCAAGTCCCACACGGACGCTGCCACCCTGCGCACCCTGCAACATCGGTTTAATCTGCCAGTGCACCGACTGCTGTGCGACGTGCCCACACGGTGGAACTCTACGCTCCACATGTTGGCCAGGCTCTATGAGCAGCGTAGAGCTATAGTGGAATACCAACTCCAACATGGGCGGCGCAGTGGGAGTCAGCCTCCTCAATTATTTTCAGAAGAGTGGGCCTGGTTGGCAGACATCTGCCAGGTCCTTCGAAACTTTGAGGAGTCTACCCAGGTGGTGAGCGGCGATGCTGCAATCATTAGCGTCACCATTCCTCTTTTATGCCTCTTGAGAAGTTCCCTGCAAAGCATAAAGGCAGACGCTTTGCACTCGGAAACAGAGTCGGGGGAAGACAGTATGTCGCTGGATAGTCAGAGCACCCTCCTGTCTATATCTCAGCGCGGTGAGGAGGAGGAGGAGGAGGAGGAAGATGAGGAGGAGGGGGAAGACACAGCTTGGCGCACTGGTGAGAGTACACATGCTGCTGGCCTGTCATCCTTTCAGCGTGTATGGCCGGAGGAGGAGGATCCTGAAAGTGATCTTCCTAGTGAGGACAGCCATGTGTTGCGTACAGGTACCCTGGCACACATGGCTGACTTCATGTTAGGATGCCTTTCTCGTGACCCTCGCGTTGCACGCATTCTGGCCTCTACGGATTACTGGGTGTACACACTGCTTGACCCACGGTATAAGGAGAACCTTTCCACTCTCATACCCGAAGAGGAAAGGGGTTCGAGAGTGTTGCTATACCACAGGACCCTGGCGGACAAACTGATGGTAAAATTCCCATACGACAGCGCTAGTGGCCGAAGGCGCAGTTCCGAGGGCCAGGTAGCAGGGGAGGTGCGGAGATCAGGCAGCATGTACAGCACAGGCAGGCCAACACTCTTTAAGGCCCTTGACAGCTTTATGGCTCCCCAGCAAGACTGTGTCACCGCTCCCCAGTCTCGGCTGAGTCGGCGGGAGCACTGTTAAAGGATGGTGAGGGAGTATGTAGCCGATCGCACGACCGTCCTCCGTCACGCCTCTGCCACCTACAACTACTGGGTGTCGAAGCTGGACACGTGGCCTGAACTTGCGCTGTATGCCCTGGAGGTGCTTGCTTGTCCTGCGGCTAGCGTCTTGTCAGAGAGGGTGTTTAGTGCGGCTGGGGGAATCATCACAGATAAGCGTACCCGCCTGTCAACCGACAGTGCCGACAGGCTAACACTCATCAAGATGAACAAAGCCTGGATTTCCCCAGACTTCTCTTCTCCACCAGCGGACAGCAGCGATACCTAAGCAATAGGTAGGCTGCACCCGCGGATGGAAGCATCGTTCTCTATCACCATCAAAAACGGGGACCTTTTCGCTTCATCAATCTGTGTATAATATTCCTCCTCCTCCTCCTGCTCCTCCTCCTGAAACCTCACATAATCACGCCGAACGGGCAATTTTTCTTAGGCCCACAAGGCTCAGTCATATAATTTTTCTAAACAATTTTTATACGTTTCAATGCTCATTAAAGCGTTGAAACTTTCACCTCCACCAATTTTTATTTTAACTGGGCTGCCTCCTGGCCTAGTTACCAACTAAGCCACATTAACCAAAGCGATTAATGGGTTTCACCTGCCCTCTTGGTTGGCCATGGCCAATTTTTCTGATGTTCATTAGTACTGTTGATACAGCAATTTTTGTGGGCCCTCGTCTACAGTGTAATCAAATTAATTTTTAGCCCACCTGCATTACAGCTGATGTTACATCAGCTGTGTTGGGCAATGCAATGGGATATTTCTATGTACCGCCGGTGGCTTCCTGGCACCCACCCATGCTGTGGGTCCACAGGGAGTTGTAAATGCATCTGTTTCCACTTCTAAAGAACCCCAGTCTGACTGGGGCATGCAGTGTGGGCCGAAGCCCACCTGCATTAAACATGACATTACTACCTCAGCTGTGATGGGCAATGCAATGGGATATTTTTATGTACTGCCGGTGGGTTCCAGGGAGCCACCCATGCTGTGGGTCCACAGGGAGTTGTAAATGCATCTGTTTCCACTTCTAAAGAACCCCAGTCTGACTGGGGCATGCAGTGTGGGCCGAAGCCCACCTGCATTAAACATGACATTACTACCTCAGCTGTGTTGGGCAATGCAATGGGATATATTTATGTACTGCCGGTGGCTTCCTGGCACCCACCCATGCTGTGGGTCAACAGGGAGTTGTAAATGCATCTGTTTCCACTTCTAAAGAACCCCAGTCTGACTGGGGCATGCAGTGTGGGCCGAAGCCCACCTGCATTAAACATGACATTACTACCTCAGCTGTGATGGGCAATGCAATGGGATATTTTTATGTACCGCCGGTGGGTTCCAGGGAGCCACCCATGCTGTGGGTGCACACGGAATTCCCATTGCGGAGTTGTACCTGCCTGTGACTATTTATAAAAAACCGCGGTCTGACTGGGGCATGCAGACACCTTGACAGAATGAATAGTGTGTGGCACATAGGTTCCCCATTGCTATGCCCACGTGTGCAGCTCCAGATGGAGGTGGCACAGGATTGGATTTCTCATTGCTTCTGTACAGCATTGTGGGCTATCGCCCCGCCCCTTTTAAAGAGGGTCGCTGCCTAGCCGTGCCAACCCTTTGCAGTGTGTGCCTGCTTTTCCTCTGGCAGACGCACTTATAAATAGACATGAGGGTGGCGTGGCATGAGGGCAGCTGAAGGCTGGGCAGGGACAGTTTGGTGTGCGCTGTGGACACTGGGTCGTGGGGGGGGATTTGGCAGCATGTAACCCAGGAGAAGTGGCAGCGGAGTGTCATGCAGGCAGTGATTGTGCTTTGTTAGAGGTAGTGTGGTGCTTAGCTAAGGTATGCATTGCTAATGAGGGCTTTTCAGATGTTAAAGTTGTTGGGGGGGGGGCCCACTCTTGCTGCTATTGTGGCTTAATAGTGGGACCTGGGAACTTGAGATGCAGCCCAACATGTAGCCCCTCGCCTGCCCTATCCGTTTCTGTGTCGTTCCCATCACTTTCTTGAATTGCCCCGATTTTCACAAATGAAAACCTTAGCGAGCATCGGCGATATACAAAAATGCTCGAGTCGCCCATTGACTTCAATGGGGTTCGTTACTCGAAACGAACCCTCGAGCATCGCGAAAAATTCGTCTCGAGTAACGAGCACCCGAGCATTTTGGTGCTCGCTCATCTCTAGTTATGACCCTTTTGGCACACCATGACCCACCTTATATTGCATCCATAAGACGCACCATATTCCCCCGTAAAAGCCATGCAGGGAATGAACAACATGGAGTGTACTATGCCACGTTTTTTCTAACAGATTCCATATGAAATGATGAGAAAAAAACTGCCCATGTATAAAACCAAAGTGACACAGAAGTAGGCTATAATAGTAGATCTGCACAATACTGATCTGTAATACACCGGCTCAGGTACTGATGCAAGCCAGATACCTAATATTTTACCAGAAGTTTGTACTATGCAATCCAGCCAACAGTATCTGCTGCATTGAGCATACTAAGGTATCTTACAGAAGGGAGGAGGTAACTATGACCAAACATGGAAGAAATAACCTGTGGAAGCACAATGACTGTAAATATAATCATCATGTTAAGACAAAGCCAACCTGTAAACTGTTGATGAGATGTTTCATCTATGGTGTCGTACTGTCTGCTCAGCCAGTGTATTTACACCTATCATTTGTGATCCTCAGCCGCTGTATCTAAGTATATAATCTGTAATACTTTGTTGCTAATCCCATGATAATTCAGATAGGCTTGGATATACTTTCATATTTGATGTTTTGGTGGTGAGTAAGTGTTGCCAAGCCTATCATGTGTGATAGAGCCTGTCAAGCCGGGGTATCTAAACTGTAATGTGGGTTAATATGCTGCGGATTTATTTATCTAAGTATATAATGTGTGAAACTGACTAGGTGTATCTGAGCGTATCGTGTTTTATTCCGTGGTGGTCAACCAGTGTATCTAAGGCTAGTTTAATTGCTCTCAGTAAAGCCCCATTTACACGAAACGATTATCGCTGAAACGCTGGCTTTTGAGCGATAATCATTGCATGTAAACACTTACATATGTTACTTTTTGGCTGAACGATGATATTTAGGTGAGCTTAAAATCCATTGTTCTGCCAGAGAGAAGATAACACAGACCGCATGCTGTGTTCCGCACCAAGCAGCTGATTACATTGTATTCAGCTGATAGCCCGGGCAAAGACAATGCAGCTGAGTGCAAAGTCCAAACCACATGCTGCAAACAGCTGCTGGAGGCTCATCTACACTCAAATGAAGGTATTAAACTGCTAATGGATATCAGTGTCCATTACCAGTTTATGCAAAACGATTGCTAAAACTGTCAATCTTTCAATTGTTTGAAAGATTGTCTTTGCGTGTAAATGAGGCTTAAGAGAAACTAAGTAATCTTGTAGATATGATAACTTTTAATGACTAACAAAAATACATGATGTTATAGCGAGCTTTTGAACTTATGCAGGGTCCTTCCACAGGCATAATGAAACAGATCTAAAGACGTAAAAACATATGCACATGATCTTATTGTCACATTTCAGTCAGCACATAGTTAATTATTTGCCAGCACACCTTGTTTCTGTAGGCTCTGTCCAGACAAGCCAGGGTTAATAGCTCCTGTGCTTTCTAGTCTTGGTTAATTACCCTGCTAGGGTCTGAGAGGTGTGCTGGTGATTGACATGTCTGTCTGCCAATCAGCTTCTCCCGCCTCCCTATAAGCGCCAGCTCTTGCTGCCTAGGAGTTGTTGGTTATTCTCCAGTTATCCCTCAGCAGTCCTGCTGAGTGTCTGGCTCTGGTACTTTGTTCCATTCCGTGTATGTTTTACTTCTGTCCAGCTCCTGTGGAGGTTACCTTGGCTCAATCCAGCTCTGCCTTGGTGCTGTGGCTTTCCTGTCGTTTTGGTTATTCCATCTGCTTAGCCTGTCAGTACTAGAAAGTTGTCCTCTGCATTGGTATGGCAGTTCCTTCCTGATCTGCCACTAGGCAGCATAGGGTCAGTGTTGGCGGCCTGGACCTGTCCACCTTTTGGGCTACCTCCAGGAAGGGACATTTGCGTGGGTGGGAGTCAGGGAGTCCTGCGCTGTGCATACCTGTGCACACTACTAGTACTGTAACACTTATAGGAGAGCACAACCACGGTGTGATTAATTTGCACTTGAAACAAATTCCAGAACAGGATAAGGCTGAATGCCCACGGACAGATTATCGCTGCGGAATTCACGGTTTTCCGCTTGCCAAGAGAATTGTGGCATGTGGCATTTTGTGCTGAAAATTGCACACACGGCTTCCATTACAGTTAATGGAAGCCGTCCGTCCCACGATACTTCCATAGTGAGCACTGCAGAAGTATTACAGGAATCCGCGTCACAGCCCAGCACCGGCGCGTAATGCACTGCATTGCGCATGTGTGCCGGTTTGCCGATCTGGATAAGTGAGTATAGGATCTCTGGGGGCTGCCGGGTCTGAATCCGCTGCGATATTTCGCAGTTGGAATCTAGCCATGGGCATGAGGCCTAAAAGGGCACCGGTTTTGATTTACATTTAGAGTCAATGCTGGGAACACTCCAGATATACACATTGACCGTGTCTATAGAATTATATTACCCTGACGAAGGCCAAAAGAGTGCCCCTTTAGCCTCCCTCTGACTGGTGTATGGCAGAATATAACAAAAACAAGTTATTCCATTCAATGGTGTCCAGTGTTGTATTGTGGAACATTTTGCAAACCTACTACAGTATATAGCCAAGAAACCAGTTCTATAGATTACTTGGATATCGGTACTATTGTGATTAGAAATGACAGAATTATAATATATGCCTCTCTTGAATTGTTCTCCCTGTTCTTGGCAACTAGACGGTCTCCTTTACTAAAGGATGTCATTCACAAGGACCAGATGGGCTTCATGCAGTCCAGGGAGGCATGGGATGAGATCATCAGAGATTCATTTAATTTATCCAGCACTTACAACCAACACGCCCATGTTCTTGTTAATGACTGATGCCGACAAGGAGTTTCATCGTGTTAATTGCCATTTCATGTTTGAAACTCTAGAACATGTGGGTTTAGAGGTTAATATGATCTGCTGGATGTCCAGTTCATACTCACACCCCTCTGCTGTCATGAGGGTCAATGGTCTTTTGTCCTCTCTGATCTTGATTTCTAACGACACGTCAGAGTTGCCCGCTATCGCCTTCAATACTTATCCTTTGCTTTCTCTGCTGGCTATGATCCAATCCAGATATTAAGGGCATATCAACAGGAGCTGTTACATATAATGTGGCTGCTTATGCAGACAACCTGCTTTTTTAATTTGTATCTCCTTGTGTCTCTCTCTCGAATGCATTCGTATGCTGATCCCTCCAATTTTAAAGTCATATGAAAAAGTAAAAAAGATATAAAAAATATATATAAACATTAGAGATGAGCGAACGTACTCGTTTCGAGTAATTACTCGATCGAGCACCGCAATTTTTGAGTACTTCACTACTCCGGGTGAAAAGATTCGGGGGTCGCTGGGGGGCGGCGTGGTGGAAAGGGGGTAGCAGCGGGAAACAGGGGGGAGCTCTCTCTCTTTCCCTCCCCCCCCCCCCACTCCCTTCTGCAACCCCCCGCTCACCCACAGCGCCCTCCGAATCTTTTCACACGAGTAGTAAAGTACTCGAAAATCGCGGTGCTCGGTTGCGAAATCGGCCTTACCGAGTACGTTCGCTCATCTCTAATAAACATGTCACGGAAAAAAACGCAGTAAAAATAATTTCGGTAGCGGAAAAAAAAGGCAGTTAAGCCCCATATGGGTAAAATCCCTAAAAATCCAATCACAGCGGCGCTCAGCCAATGAGACCAGCGCTTTCTGGGGACAGGGATTTTTCAATCCCCTGCCTCCAGAACACAGAATAAGTCTGCCGTGCTGGAGAGAAGAGCTGGCAGGCTCTTCTAGGGGAGTATAATTTTTATTTTTTATTTTTTGCAGCTAGGGCTGATTTTCAGGGAAGGGCTTGTATTTCAACCATTCCCCAACAATCATCGCTGCAGGGGTTGCCTGCAATCCACTGCTTTCAATGGAGATGCAGCAGTGGTTGCCCCGATTGAAAGCAATGGGATAGCATCACGGACTTCTGCCACAGCTGTGATAGCTGTGACAGTTGTGGCAGAGGATACCTTCATTCCCTGTCACAGCTGTGACAGAAGACCGCGATGTACTCCCTATGTTTTCACTGGAGCCAGCACTGCTGCCGCCGACCCCATTGAAAACACTGAGCGATATTGCAGATTTTTTTCTCTGCGCTGCGAGACTTAAGAATAAAAATCGCAAATGAGTATGAAACAATTGAAAATCATTGGTTTCATAATCATCGCTCTTGCAAGAAAAAATATTGCTAGTGGGTAGGCACCCTTAGATGGTCAAAAACAGCGTCCAGAACTGGGAAACTGGAAGGGCGGCAGAGAACAACAACTGCAGGTAATACGTCCCCCTCCTCCGCCTGTCCCAGGACAGAATTTTTTCCCGAAATTGGAGGGTCACTTTATACCAGCAGAACTCTCCTGGTTTTGGTTAAAAAAGAGTGCAAAAACCACACCAAGATAGCACCGTGTAAAGGAGGTCTAGTGGCTCGTTCACATGTGTGGTTTTTGTTTTCTGTTCAGTTTCATCTGAGGAGCAGCCAAATGGGAAAACAATGAAAGGCTAAAATAAAGAGGTTTGCCAAGCGGAGGGTGTGCGGTGTGCTGTAAGGTGCTGCTGGGCTTATAGGGGTCATTCCAGGACAAAGCAGGTATAATTATATAGCAACTAAACAGGAGGTAAGCTGCATGTACCCAATAAAAGATTTCTCTGATTTAGGCCGCCTTCACACGGCCGACAAGGTCACGTTGCTACAAATCGCATGTATGTGAAGCCCGTGCTTTCCTATGGGGTACTTCACACATGTGATGTTTTGTAGCATGCGGAATCCCAACACAAAAACCTTGTGGGTCCGGCGACATGCATGCGATCCGTGAGGTTTTGTAGCCTATGTTTCCCTATGGAGCCTTTCTTTCTGTTGCATCGCATGAAAATGCAATTTTCATGCGGTGCGGTGCGGTGCAACTTTGACAGTAGGAAATCCTACTATCTAAGCCCTAGCTGCAGGGAAAAATAAAAACAGTATACATGACCTTTAGAAGCGCTGTCAGCCCAGCCGCATCTTCCCCCCGGGTTCCCAGCCCTATTTTCCTTCATCTCTTCTGGCTGGTGATTGAAAAATCCCAGCCTCCTGTAAGCGCTGCCTCTGATTGGCTAACGCTTAGCAAATCACAGCCAGTGCTCAAGCGCAGGCTCTGATTGGTCAAGTGTCAGCCAATCACAGCCAGCGCTTCCAAGAGGCAGAGATTTTTCAATCCCCAACCAGAAGAGATGAAGTCCAGGAAGAAGCTGGAGCAGAGAACCGGACAGCGTTTCTAAATTTTTCTTCTGCTGTTAGGGCTTATTTTCAGGGTAGGGCTTATATTTCAAGCTCCTACTCCTCCCCCGAAAATCCTCACATGTGGTTCTACAAAGTCGGGGTATTGCTGTGAGAATACACAGCTATATTGCATGGACCAGCCATGCAATATCGCTGTGACTTTCTCGCAGCGATGCCGTGGCACCCGTGTGAAGGAGGCCATCGGGCCCCTGCCCATGGACAGATATTTGCTGTGGATATTTGAAAGCAATGGGAGAACTCTGTAATCCTCTGCCAGGGCTGTGACAGCCACGACGGGGGATTCCTTCATCCCTGCAGTGAGGTGAGTCTGTTTTCACATGAAAACGCCTCACATCCACGGGTTTCACATGGTGGGGAGCTCAATATCAGACTGTGAATCATGGCCCGATTTCACCCTCGCCAGTGTGAAGGAGCTCTTACGCCAAGAAACATGATCCAATATCGCACTCACCAGCGTGTGTTTTTACGCAGTATGCGAGGTGTTTTTCTGGCAAACCGCCCCATCCCTTCTGTGAAGTAGCGGTCCTCCGGCACGTTAGAGGATTGGCAAGTGTTCCCCATTGTTTTCAATAGGAACCTCACATCGCGCTCCCCTGCAGCTCGCACGGTGTGCGATGTCTTTTACTGTCCCCTTGAAAACAATGGGTGCTGCGTTTTGAGGAACGTGGATACAGCATGTCGCTCGCTCATGTATATTCACGTATGTTTTGTGCGTCACACCAAACTTGCGTGAGATTCTGGGCCGTGTGAAACCAGCCTAAGGCCACATTCATGTGACTGTATTTGGAGGCGTAACATTTGCGTGCACGATACAAAGTGAATAGAATCCATTGATTTCATTGTGTTTATTCACGTGCGCACATTTTCCTACTTATTTCCAGAGCGCAAAAAATACACCACAGTGTGCGCTATTTTCCTGCACATTTGCACACCAAAAATCCCCATAGAAGTCAATGGGGAGGGGGGGGGGATGCGCAAATGTGTGCAAAATATGCTAGGAGATGCGTGAGACACTGCGTAATTGCACAGGAAAAATAACACATCTGGAACTCATTACCCTGGGTTCACACAGGGCGGATTTGCTGCGGTTTGCCGTTGCATATCCGCACTGCGGCAAAACTGCTGTTCTTGCAGTGCAATGCAGCACAAATGAGTTTTGGAAAAAGGATGTTCTCACAGGACGGATTTTTTCCGCAGAGCCGCAGTGCGGAAATGCAACTGCGGCGCGATTTTAAAAGAAGCAGCATGTCCATTCTTCTGTCTTTTCCGCAGCGCTTTTTTGTCCATAGACCTCTAAGGACGGAGCAAAATCCGCTGCAAAATGTAAAAAAGCGCTGCGGAAAAAACGCTTGCGGATTTTTCCGCAGGAAAATCCGCAAGCCAAAATTAACCTTTAAAGCGGTTTTGCCGCAGTAGTTCTTCTGCTGCAAAACCGCAGCAAATCCGCCCTGTGTGAACCCAGCCTTAGGCCTCCTTCCCACGAGCGTGACGGGCTCCGCAGCGTAATATTCCGCTGTGAAGCCCGTCACGGCGCCCCCCAGAGCCCCTATACTTACCTGCGGGAGATAGCGTGAAATCGCTTCCCCGCCCACCGCCGCGCGTCACCGCCCGTCACCGCCCACCGCCCTCGCGTCACCAGCCGTGTCACGTGCACGGCCGGCCGTGTCACGTGACGCGGCCGGACCGCGTCATTTGGCGTCATATGACGCTCGGCGGTGGGCGGGAAAGCGTTTTTTCACGCTATCTCCCGCTGGTTACAGCGGGAGATAGCGTGAATGGACGGCTTCCATTGACTGCAATGGAAGCCGTCAGTGCGTACAGCCCGTCCTCACCCGCAGAAAATAGAGCATGCTGCGGGTGAGGACGGGAGAAATCGCGGTGCGTAATTCCGCGGTGGAATTACGCATCGTGAGCATTGTGCTATTAGGTTCAATAGAACCTAATAGCTGCGGGCAACGCAGCGGATTTTCGCCGCGAATTACGCGGCGGAAATCCGTTCGTGGGAAGGAGGCCTTAGAGTAATAAGCCGTTTCATGTATCTTTTTTTTTTTTGCTGCACATAAATGCCTCACACGCTGAAAAAGTTCATGCTACTCGTGCGCGCAAATACATGTACGCTCGTGTGAATCCGGCCCAACATGCAGGACTTGTAGGACCACAATGTAGCCTGCTGTGTTCTTGCCCTGAACTATGTGCTGCTCCACATGAGGAACCTTCCAGAAGCTTGCACAATAGAGGTTAGTGGATACAAATCTGCTGAGTAATAAGGAGGCAGCAATAAAAGACGGCAAGCGAAGCAAAGGTGACCCGGAGGTGCTGACCAGCCAGAGGGCGTGGCTTCGCTTGGGGGCGGGGCTAGCTCTTACAAAGTTCGCAGGCTCTTCCCGGAGTTCTTGCAGTAATACTGAGCTCCAGCACCATGCCAGAGGTGGCGCTCTACCTGGACCTGCTCTCCCCGCCCTGCCGCGCTGTCTACTTCTTCGCCAAGGCCAGCAAGATCCCCTTCAAAAACAATGTGGTGCAGCTAGGCAAAGGTTAGTCCGGCGGGGGATGGGCTCCAGTATAAGGGGAGGAGGCAGGGGGGTCCTGTGGTCGGAGTATGTCAGCTGGCAGCTCTAACGAGTAGATTGTGACATATACCTGCTCCTGTGCAACTTTTTTTGCTAGTGAATAAGGGTGTTTTGTATCTGTATTTGTGCAGGCAGATGGATGGGGAATCACCCCTGTCCTGATTGGCTATTAACCCTTTCCAATCTGACTTCCCTGCCACCCACACCTCCCCAGCTTTTATTTATTGGGTGGGAAAGCGTACCGTAGATTCCTTGGATTAAGGCTGCCTGTCCATGGGCGAGTTTTCATTGCAAGATCCATGGTGATAAACCGCCCGCAGACCTTGCATGATATGCTAACCATGGAAAGTGTAGCCCAACATCCACAAGCGGAGAATGACTGCAGCTCTCCACTTGTGGGATTGAAATCGTGGCATGCTGCGATTATCTGCGATGAGCGTATATATTCGGCTCATCGCGGAGAGCTGTCAGTGTTTACGTCGACCTAATTGTGCGAGGGCTCGGTACATCCTGTGGTTTCCATTGGTACCATTTTTTGAATACATATGACTTTGATCACTTTTTATTAGATTTTTTTTTTTCCTTTGTCTTGGTAACATGGTGACCCAAAAAAGTGCATTTCTGCTGTTCTTTATTAATTGTTGGATGACTTTCACAGTGTGCAATAAATAATGCATTACTTTGTTATGCGGGACTTTCACGTGTGTGAGCCATGACCCCCAACTGGCTCCCCCCAATCTCACTGGGCTGGTGGGGGATCATACGGGACCCTTGAACATCATTCAAGGTATTTAAATGCCGCTGTCAAATTTGACAGCGGCATTTAAAGGGTTAACAGCTCCAGAAGAGAAGAGAACTTCGAGGACGGCCCCCTCCTGCATGGTGTTAGAAACACGTCGGACCTCGCCTGAAATAGGAGCTATAAACGGAAATCTCAGTGTAAGGCCGGCAGAGCTGGATACCGCATGCAGAATTCGGCTGTGGAATCCGGCTCTGCCAGCAGCGGCGCCCGCCATACCTGCTGTGTTCTCTTTTCATCTGTACTGCGGATGGTCTGTACAGCGAGCCATCGGATGTGCGAAGTACAAATTTATTTATTTAACTCCTGCTTTTCCTGCAGAAACCACGGCCTTTCCGCAATTACACTGCAGAAGGGCCGTGGAGGAAGAATCCATTTCCCATAGCATGCTATGGGTGCTATTTGCTGCAGATCCGCGGTGCGGACGCCCGGAGTGCATTCCACAGCAAATATCCGTTTGTGGGCAGGAGCCTTTAGATGAGGTCTGACACTGGATTGGAAGGGGTTAAGCCAAAAGAGGTGCCAGTGTGCACGGGTTTATGCAGCGTATTGTGCACATTTGCGTACCTCCCATAGACTGCTAAAATAGGTCTGCAAAAAAAAGTAGTGAGTGAAATCAACGTGAGCCGTGCCTGCAGTAACGAGCGCCGGCCACTACACAGATTCAGTGAGAATCCAGGAGTTTAAAAAAAAAAAAAACAACCCTCTACTGCACATATAGTGTCGGTGCGCCGACCGGTACTTCTGCACACATCTGCAGTACAGAAAAAGAAGACCCGGACAGGTGGGCAGGGTTGGATTCTACTGCTGGCTCCCACATGCAGAATCCGACCCGCCCATGGACATGAGGCCTTAGGGCTCATCACCGTAGGTGTATGTGATCTCCCTATCACCTGCCAATGTCAAAACGCTGTGAATATGCATGAAGCTATTTGTTGTTCTGACTCCATAGACTGCAGTGGACAGCTTCAGACATGGGACCTGGTGTGATAAAAACGATGTCTGAACAATCCAATGTGGCCTAGGCCTCACGCACACAAGATGATCTTTTGCTGCGGAATCTGGAGAGGGCGTTCCGCTCAGGATTCCGCAGCAATAACTCACCATAGCATGCTATGGAAACCAATCGCAGCATGTTCATTTTACTGCGGTTCCCGCACGGATTGCGTCTATTGAAGTCAATGGAAGCTGTCCGCAATTAACAGAGCGGACGGGCTGCAGATTCTGCAGGAAAAGGCAGGAATTTAAATAAAAAAAAATAAAAAAAATTTAAAACTAAAATCTGTACTGCACCTGTCCGACGGCGAGCCTCGTGGACCATCCACAGTACAGAGAAGCCGGAAGAAGACTAGTCGATGCGTACGCCAACGGACAAGACCGGTACACAGGGTCACCCACCGCGGTCAGGGCCGGATTCTGCAGGAAGAATCCAGACCTGCTGTGTGCATTCAGCCTTATTCTGTCTTCACTATAAACATGTAATTATTACTTTTTAGTCGTTCGCAGCCCTAAAGGCTCCCTCCCTCCATGCTTTGCACTGCTTCCTTCAGTTGTGTGATATCCATGCCAGTATCCGCTCTGACAGTATCAGCCATCGTGTTCTTTGGCAGCCGGGTCTTTTCCTACTGATCTTGTCCAAGCATTACAGATTTTTCTAGCGACTCTGCTCTCATTACATGGTCAAAATCCATGAGTCTTGAGTCTGGTCATCTTGCCCTCCAGTGATATATCTGCTCTTGTATGATTTAGGACTTTCGCTGTCCAGGGCATACACAGCAGCTCTCGCCAGCACCACAGCCCAAGCACATCAATCCTCTTATCAGCTGTTCTCGTAGTCCAGCTTTCACATCCATACATGGCTATGGGGAATACGGTGGTTTGCACTATCCTATGTTTAGTTGCTATGCCGAGATCCATACTTTTCCAGATTTTGTCCATGTTCAGCATTGCCCTTCGCCTCAATGCTATCCTATGTTTTATCTGGCATAGATTAAAATGTTTTTTTTGTTTTTTTTAAATGAAGTCTCTAACGCATTCCATTGCCTCGTTGGCACTTTTTGAACTTTTTTTTTATTTTTTCCTCCTTCAGTTGTCATAATTGTAGTCTTTAAATTCAAATAGACAGTATATTTATTAACTTATTTATTTTCAGTTTTGGGCTTCCTGCACACGAGCTGGATTTTGCAGCAAATCCAGCCCATAGCATGCTATGGCAAAACGTGATTCCCCCCCCCCCCACAAGCGAAAATCTATTGTGTGGGTTACGCATGTCCAGCTTCCATGGAAGTTGTCTATCCCGTGGCACATGCGCAATGAGCACTGCGGAAGTATCGTGGGATATTCGTCATTGCTGAGTGCCGGTGGGCACATCCGAAGCGCTCCCAGAAGACACCGGGCAGTAAGCAGGGGTCACTGGCCGGGCTCCGGGGTCAAACTCTAAATTGGGGATCTGAGCCACCATTATGCAGGAGGTTTTAATCTTGCATATTAGTTGCTTCAGACCTGCTTCTGTTTCTGCAAGCAGAGTTGTGTCATCCGCGTAACTGAGATTGTTGATGTGTCTGCCACCTATCTTCACCCCGCTATCCAATCGTCTAGGTGCATTTCTCACATGGTCCCTTCTGCATATAGGTTGAACAAGAAGAGTGAGAGGAAGCAACCCTGTCGGATGCCTTTGCCGATCCCAAACCCATCTGTGTCCTCATACTGTGTTCTCACAGTGGCTTCTTGATTGATGTAAAGTGATTTTATTAGCTTGACTAGATGTGCCAATACACCCAGCTCTTGTAGGGCCTGCCATAGCTTGTTAGCTTGATTCATTTTGTTTATATTGCGTTTTTAGCGCTGTCGAATAAGTTGGCGTTATACAAATAAAGATTTATTATTGTCTTTCTATATATAGTCAAACATTGTAATTCTTTAAACTTCAAAATAAAGTGCGTGCGTGTGTGTGTGTGGTGTGTTGTTGTTTTTTTTTTTTTTTTTGCACACGGTGACCCTTCAGGGCTTATTCAGACGACCGAATATCGGCTGCGTTTCACTGAGCTCCCGCCCCCTCTCAGTCCCTTGCCACTATTTGCAATAGGAGGGGCGGGGCTGGGCTAAGTCTTGAAGCTTAGCTCTGCTCCCGTCCCGCCCCTTGTATTGCAAATGGTGACAAGAGGTGGGAGCTCAGGTCCTGCTCCTGGCTCTTCCATCCTTCCTTCAAACCCACCCCACCCCCCTGCAGACAAGGACACCGTATATCGGCTCGGCGTGAAAACCCAGCTGATATACGGTCGTCTGAATAAGCCCTCAGGGTGGTATTTCTGGTAACGTTCATGATTGCAGATAATATTTGTCCTCTCTCTTTAGGAGAACACTTAAGTGAAGAGTTTGGCAAGGTGAATCCACTTCGTAAGGTACCAGCTCTCAAGGATGGAGACTTCACAATGGGGGAAAGGTAAAGGATCTAATGCTCTGATAGGAATGTGTGATCTGAATATGGCCCACTCTACTTCAGGTGGGATTTACCAAACTGACCACTAATGGTGCATTTAGGTGGAATGATTATTCACAAAATCGTCTGAATGAAGGTCAACACTAATAGTTCAGTTTAAACTCAAGCCAACGACTGAACAAGAATCGTGAGGATCCTGTTTGTTTAGTTTAGCCGCCATACAAACCCTGCCAGTTCATGCAGCTTATACACTGATCATTCAGTATTTCACCCATGAATGGTGAACGAGAAGTGAACGATTCTCAACAAGAACGTCACCAGCTTGTTTGCTCCAGCAGTTGATGATCGGGTCCTTCTTGTTATGTCTAATAGGCGCTTAAGCCTAAGGCTGGGATCACACAGGACTATTTTCCTGCAAAATTCTCGCGGATTGGCTGCACTGAAAATCCGTGAGTTTTCCGCTGGAAAACCGCAGCTGCGGGTTTTGGAGCCACTTCGCCGCCTGCATTTCTGCAGCGGGTGTCTCTCCCCATTGAGGAGAGAGGCTACTGCGGGGGTGGGGGGCGCATATGCTGCATCTTTAATTTCTGCACTGATTTTCTGCAACAGATTGGCTGCAGTGCGTGGACAAGATTTTTGCAAGTCTCGTTGACTTTGCTGGCTAATCCCGGGATAAGGAGCCGCATGCAGAATTTCCGTGCGGACAATCCGCATGGAAATGCCACAGCAAATCTGCCCCATGTGAATGCAGCCTAATCGTTGACTCTCCCTGTTCTCTAGAGATCGCTTCTCATTAGTGCATGTGGGATTATGCTGAAGGGCAACACAGAATCCAACACTCACAACAGCAAATGCGCAGCCTGGCCTCCTTCTCTGTAGGTGCCTTTTTAGAAAAAAAAAAAAAAAAAAAATTTCTCTAGTCATTCCTAGACCGCCATAAAGACTGCACTCAGCCATGACTCCTCTCTCCACACTATCCTCAGCCTACTACAACCCAATGAGCCTGTCACTAACTCTCCCATAGTGCTAGTGTCCAAAAGTTATAATGGCGCCACATGCCTCCTGCTGTAGCCTCCAAACTTTGGAACTGCTCTTCTGAATTTGGAACATTGGGATGCATAAATAGTGCAACAATGATTGTAGGCGTACTTAATAAATGCCTTCTCCAATCAGGATAGTGTGGACACAATGTCACATGCTTTATACAGTTACTAAAACAAACTCAAACATGACTAGAAGAAAACAGATTATTGGAGTCTCTTGCCTTAAAGGGCAATATTGCCACCATGTGTATAAAACTGGTATATACCACTGTAAGTGGCTGCAGTACTACTCTATCAAGTAATCAGGTGACATGCCTTAGCCTGAAGTCCTTCACGTTCCCCTCTCTGCTTTCTGGCACAGACCTCCATGATAAGTTGCTTCCAGCCATGACTTGTCTCTGTAATGTTCACAACACGAGATCTCTTTGACTTCTTGCTTTTTCAGTACCCCATCAACATTTTCCCAACTTGTACAAACTCTCCATCCTGCTGCTACCCCCAATTCTGCCCCTGTTAATGTGGCATGATGTCTTCAAATACTATAGCTCAGAAGTGTCATAACTATGATTAACTCAAAAAAAAAAAAAAAAGAAGTTCCCCCCACAGGTGGCATTCTTGAAAACAATGCCAAGCAGATGGGGGCATAATATAAGGCACCAAGGTTCAGGGTGCTATCTTTTGTACCCCACAAGCAATACTGGTCACCCTGATGCCAAATAGGAAGTGTTTTTCTCTTAGAGCTCCCATATAGTAACACCCACCATTGTGGCCCTTATTCTGCCCTGTAGACGAGTTTCCCAGCTTTAAGGCACACCTGGTAAAAAGGATGTTTGACTTGCATAGCAGCCTCTAATGAGCGCAGTATCAGCTGTTTATTACTGTGTTCAGGGGTCCTGCGAGAACACCAAATTCAGCCATAATCTTACATCCTTCACATCCCATTTGATATTGGGGTAAATCACCTATTTTTGATGGAATCTCTCGTCTTATGAAAACCAGGAGATCCCAACAATTTGTCTATATGCTGAAACAAAACCTGACTTCAGTTCCCAATAGAGTCCATAATAGAGCAAGGAAGTGGCAGCAGCAATGGTGGAGTACAAATAAAAGAATCCCCTTACTCTCCATGATATACAGGAGCTGACAGGGAGCCTTCACTTGGATTTAGTAACTGCTCACAATCTTGTGGTGCTGTATTTAAAAAAAAACAACAAAAAAACAAACAAAACCCGTCCTGTCAGCACCTCCTTTATATCAGCTCTCGCTTTTTCTCACCATCATGCCCAAAAGACCTTTTCAAACCATTTCCGCTCAGATTCTCTGAGGCCCCAGTCCCTAATTGGCCTTCGGCCGTACACTTATTTGAACGATAATCGTTTTGTGTAACGCAGCATAATGGTGCCCTCCTTTGGTTGATGCCCTCTTGGTGGTAGTGAGCACACCTAACAATAGTGCCCCCTTCAAGGCCGCCTGCACACAGATTTTTTGCAGAAAAAAAAAATCTTTAAAAAATACATATCAGTGGGTGAGATGAGTCTTCAGGTCTTATACTTCTAACTGCTACAGAAAGTCTTGCATCTTATTCTACGTGTAAATATATACCTTTTTCTTTCCCCAGCAATGCAATCCTCCTTTATCTCATTAGAAAGTTTAAGACCCCTGATCATTGGTACCCATCAGACATCCAGAAACGGGCGCGTGTGGATGAGTACCTTGCTTGGCACGTCACAACTGCTCGTCCGGGTACTTCCAAGCTGTTTTGGCTCAAGGTAAACCTGACTATTAAAGTGGGATGTGCTTTTCTCCCCCTCCCCCATCAATATCCAGAGAAAGCATTCATACTTGGTTTGTAGGGGTGAGGTGTTTTTGTCTAGTGTCCTGGAACTACTAAGAAGCATAAGGAGGGGTGGGAGGGTCAAGACTAATGTATGCTGCATTTGACCAGGATAAAGCCACTAAAAACCAAAACTCTAATGGAGGAGACTTATTGTCTTAAAGGGGATGTTCTAAGTTAAGGGAAACCCTGTCACCTGGTCCCCATGGTATGAAACAAATCAGCAGTTCTCCCTTGTTCATCCGCCACTTGCTCTAGCCTCCGCTGTCTGTTTACAGACATCTGTGACAGCAGCCAAAGACAGTGCTCAGCCATAATCGCTGATCGCTGTCATTGGCTGCTCCAGCTTGTTGGTAGGCGGGCTCTGCATAAAGAGTGACATCACAGGGAGACCGGAGCTGGTTGCGGACGACTGATGGGGGAGCAGGTAGAGGTGAGTAACTGTTCATTTATTTTATACCCTAGGAATCTGATGATGGGAGGGTGTCAAACTGTGACAACCCCTTTGGCACATGTTCTGTATGGTCTAGTGTTCAACTTACCACGGTGGCAGAAACTTTTTTTTTTTTTCCACATCCAGTCAGACCCTCCTCTACATACCACCTCTTGTTTGCTTTAGTTCACACAAGTATCACTCAACAAAATAATGCTTACCTTTTTAACCTGTATTAGGGCTCCTAGCCACTTTTTTTTTTTTTTAAATACAAATGTCAATGAAACTTTCTAATGTTAAAATCGCAAGTTTGTGCGCTGCGATTTTTAACACTAGAAAGTCCCATTGACATTTGCATTAAAAAAACGCTAGTGGGTAGGAGGAGCCTTTAGTCCTACTGGCAATCTACACCCTCAAGCCACATTTTCATACTTGTGCATTTTAGACATTGTGTCCCATTACACAACCTGTGCACAACATGTACGTCCTCCTTGTCTTTTGGTACAATTTACGATTACACCCTTGCGAAATATGAAAACTGCTATATACTCTGAGCAGACTTGCTAAAGACTTCTGACCAACACTGTTTTAGCCCAAGATTAGGAAAATGCCAATATGGGGGGAGGGGTGTTGATCAGGAAAATATGAATGGTTACATATTGTGATTTTCGTCAAAATATCAGGTTGCTTGTGCAAAAAGTTGCAGTAACACCATGAGGGTTCTAAATCTTTATTTATAGTCTATATTACATAGTTAGATTTGATGAACACATCACTTACAGGGCTCTTGTCAATTAAAAAAAAAATCAATACTTGCTATTCCTCCCCTGTCAGTCTCCTTACTGAATTTTCTCCTCACTAATCTTCTCTAGTCCCCCGGGTCACCTCACCTCCAGTCAGCCGGATCCTTTTCTTGTTATGACACGTCCATTGTCAGCATTCTTCTTCCGGCAGGTCAGTATTAGTTATATTCACTAGTGATGTAACGTTCACTACCTAGCAGGGAGTGCCAAGCTATTGCTGAACTACGCATGCGCGCTGTCTCACCACAAGTGTTCATATTTTATTGCAGAGGGACAGCGTGCATGCACAGGCTTGGCAATAGCTCAGCACTTCCTGCTAGGTTATGAACGCTATATTACTAGTGATGAATCGTTCACTGACCTGCAGGAAGGAGACTGCAGAGAATGGATGCTTCTTCCAGTGACGAAGAAGAATTGGCCAGCTGGAGGTGAGGTGACCCGGGGGAACTACAGGAGACGGGAGAAGATGTGGTGAGGTGACTGCAGGGGAGAAATGGGTAAGTAGTGATTATTCCCCACCCTTCCTAATGACAGAACCCCTCCTAATGTCAGACTCTCAATGTCAAATCTGCAATTTAGTACAAGCAAATGGAGTTTAATAAAACCTTCACTACTGTACAGCATTAAAATATATGGTGTATTTAGACAGGCTGCAGATAGTAGGGCGCTTGTGTTAGAGAAATCCATGCATATGGCAAATCATGACTTAACTATTCTAAAGCATCTCTTCCTTTTTTGCTCTAGGCCATGACTCCATATGTCACTGGGCACGAGGTAACCCCTGAGAAGCTAAATGCTGCTCTGTGTGAGTTTAAGACCATTTCGACAACGATACAAGATGTATTTCTGCAGGACAAACCATTCCTTGTTGGCGATGAGGTCTCTATTGCTGACGTGGTAGCTCTGGCCGATATCGGACAGGTGAGCAAATGCTGATCAACCATGATATTAAAGCCACTAATGGGTGACATGAATAACATTATCTTGTGACAACTGCATCCATCAAGGGGTTGGATTTATTGGGCAGCAAGTGACAATCACTACTTGGAAGTTGGGTTGAAAAAAGAGGTCTAAGTAACCTTGACAAGGACTAGATAACTGGGTGTCAGCACATCTCCAAAATGGCTGGTCATTTTTGTATCCAGTGCTTGCCAGTTTTCCTTCCAAAACTAGTCTTTGGATGGACAACTAGCAAGAGTTATGGGCACCCAAGGCATCCATGATGTGCTTCTGGCGCAAAGGCTAGCTGGTCTGCTCTCAGAAGAGCTACTGTAGTACAGACTTTTGAAAGATGATCTATTGCTGGCAACGATAGACATCAGAACATATTCCATTGCTTGCTGTTGATTTGGGCTATGTAGCAACAGACTGACACCTGGCCACCAGCCAAAATGGCTATAGTGTGCGCATCAGAACTTGGACAGTGGAAAGTAGCCTAATCTGATCTGTTTTCCTCATGTTGATGGCTGGGTGTCACTTTCCTGTGGATGAAATGGTACCAAGATAGCCTACGTCCTATAGTGTATCTGGCCGGTCATGTGACTTGCTAGGCAATGTTTTGTTGGGAATCTTGGGTCCTTGCATTTATTTGGATGTTACTTTGACTCATTCCACCTACTGCAGCGCTCAAGCGGAAGCTGGCCATTGTGAGTGAAACAATGGGGTTTTCAAGGTGGATGTCATAGGTGGCCCTGTGATCTCTCCCCCAACAATGGCAGAACGTGACCCAGCTCTGTCACACGCAGTGCAAAAAGAATAGGACGTTGTAAACTGTAGTGAACAGTCCTATCAGTGTCACGTAACGCCAGTACCTCTTTTCGAGTAAACTGTTTCTATGAGAGCTGCCGGAAAAAGGAGGTGGGAGGGAGTTTAGCAGTAGCTCTGTTAATTCCCTCGTGCCCCCCCCCCCCCCTTGCTGGCAAAGAGGGGGTGAGTGCTAGTGTGCTAGAGTCCCACCCTCTCACCTTGTCAGCAGTTGGAGAGGGGCTGAAGGGCCAAATAAAGACCAACTAAAGGGCTGCAGTGGCAGCGTTTGGGCTGATTAGAGAATCCTTTGGTACAGTAGCTTCTTGAAGATCTCTTGATATACAGTAAGTGACAATTAGTTGGATTATGGCAGAATATTAAAGAGCAGTATGTACATTCCTAAACAGTTTTCTACTCTGACTTTTTGTTTGTTTTTCAGACATTTGTATCTGGACTTGATGTCTTTGAGGACTATCCTAAGTTGGCAGCTTGGAAGCAAAGGGTGAAGGAGGCAGTTGGAGTAGAGCTATGCAAAGAAGCACACGAGGGAATAGCTAATTTTAGGGAGACTCATAAACAAATTCCTCCAGAGATGAAGGAGAAGTTTCAGGCCAGATTAGAATATTTCAGTCGCTGATAAGTCATTCCAAAAGTTACAAGCTACTTTCCAATCTCAAAAAAATGCTTTGTGTAATAAATGTGCCATAACATCAGTGTGATATTGCAGAAGTGACTAGCATTTATTAATAAAATTTTAAAAAGTAAAAAGTGTGTAGGCTCTCGTGTTTGGGGTTTTCCTCCCTTATCAGTCATGTTGTGAGCACCTGTGAATTGGACTTGTTCTATGCCACAACTGTCCAAGACTATCTTATTGCTGCTTTGACTGCAGCATCTCTAGTGCAGAGACCAGGTGGAGCATGTGCCAAGATCTGCCAGTAGTGTCAAGAAAACCACATTGTGGTGACCAGTCTAGATGGATGTCCATGTGACAGTCTGTGCGTGCCTCTGCCTGTTTAATAAACATTTGGCGCTCCTTCACACAGTATCTGCATGTGCAATATGCAAAGAATAGAAGCCATTGACTTCAATAGGTTCATTCACATGTACAGGGAAATACAGCAAGCTCTACTTTTGTGCATAGTTGCACCCACATGTCTCCATAGAAGTCTATGGGGGGGAGGGGGGGTGCAAGTAAAGCACAAGGCATAAGCATGATGCACAATTTCACGAGAAAAGCATGTGGAACTCATTCAGCTAAATACATTTAACTCAGGGAGTGCCTGCCACGTGCAAATGAACATGCCCTGTGAGTGCAAGAAATACGCTGATATGCACGCAAATGAATTGCGCAGAGATGCGCATATGCTCATGTGAAGGAGCCCATAGGATGCATAAGACTTAAACTGCAAGGGGTGTAAACTAAAGCAATTGACTGCAAGTGAATGTAGCCCCTATGCCTCATGTCCATGGGTGGTCGGATGCAGGAGCCAAACCTGACCATGGCCGAGGACCCTGCGTACCTGTCCAGGTGTGGAGTTCTTCAAACTGCTGCCTTGCCGTGGAATCCGCGGCCCATATGCAGTGTCAATTGGGGATGGGGTGCGGATTGTCTGGCTTCCATTGACTTCAATGGAAGCCGTCCACACTAAAATGGAGCATGCTGCCTTTTTTTTTTTTTTTTTTTTAACTCCTGTATTTGGAATCTGGAAAACAAATCTGCTTGTGTGAATCAGAGTGTGAACGCCCATTGGTCCCTATGGGCAGCTTGAACTGCGGATCTTCCGCAGTTTAAATCTGCCTTTCAACATGAAGCCTTGAGCTATGCTTGAATTCTAAATTTCTGAAAAAACATGTCTTTATTGGCAGATTAAATTCTGCTGTGAATTTCTAACATACTAGAGATGGAATTCTGCAATTAGTCTGCTGAAAAGATGCAAGAAACTCTACAAAATGTTCTGCTGAAACAATCTGCTACTAGACAAAATCCACAACTACACGGCATCCTGTGGAATCATACTTGTGTGACAGCACCTTTTTGGGGAGTATAATGGAAATATTTTCATGTCTTCTGTATTTTGGACCCACACCTGGTTTTGGCTCACAAAAAACAGAACATAAACACTGTTGTGTGAAAGCACCCTTAGGCCTCCCTCACATGGGCGAATGTTGCCTATATTTGTCACAATCCCAATGTGTTGCTAAAAGCCCATTGATTTCTATTGGACCATTCATACTTGCCTTTTTCAGATCTGTGAAAAAGACTAAGCATGCATGAAAAGTACACATGTAATATGCAAGACACATGCCCGTGAGCGAGCGTTTAGATTATGTTCCCACACAGTAGGTATCCATCAGGGTCAAAAGAGCTTTGATAGAACAAGAATGTAATTGGTGGTATAAAGATTTGAGTAACGCCAAGATAAAATATGGACGAGTCTGTCCAATGAAAGGTGTAATTGGGTTTTAAGATTCCAGAGGGGGAAGGGCTACGTTAAGAGCAACTGATTTGTTGGTGTTTATGGTGAGTCCAGAGATTCATGCAAAGCTAGATAAAAATTGTGGGAGGTTGGGAAGAGAGATGTGGGGCTGGATAATGAAGAGAAGTATGTTGTCAGCAAATAAGTTTATTTTTGTGGTAGATACCACCAACTTTTATGCCTTTATGTGAGTTATGTACTAACATAGTCAGAGGTTCAAAGGCCAGTACGAATAGGCTGATGGAGGACACCCCTGTATCGTACCTCACTCAGTGGGGAAGGATGACGAGGAATAGCCAGCATACTGAACCATGGTATTGGCTTATAGTTGAGATGGCCAGTGCAAAAAGTGGTGACCACAGCCCCATTTTTGAATAACTAAACAGTCTTGGGCTATGGAATGAAAAGCTTTAATATGAAGTGATAAGGGGCCATGCAGTCCACTGTCAGCCATCATATGAGCCAAATGTGTAGCCCTACATAAGCTATTCCCCACCTGGCAGCCCAGTACAAAGCCATACTGATCTATGTGAATCGGATGAGGCAAGAAGATGCATGCACACTTCTAAAAGATAAAGCCCTGGAGCCGGACGGGGTTTTAAATGAGTATTCTCAAACCTTTCAGTCTCTCTTGGGGCCTTTGTTTTAAGGCTCATTTAGATGGGACAAATGATGTCCGACTCTCGTCTTCCGCAAGTACCCACTCACGTGCTTTTGCACAGGAGTGCGTAGCATTGCTTAACAGGGGGGCGGCTGGAGGAGATTTCTCTCCTTGTGCTTCCCTGCCCCTCTCCATTCACTTAACATAGCGGCCATTCAGTACTGAATGATCATTGTTCAGGATTTTATGCTGCTTACCATGAACCTTCGGACGCTTGCTCTGTTTGTGACATTGGATGTGGAGAAGGCGTTTAATGGGATCCATTGAGGATATGCATTTGCAGTACTGCAGAAATTTTGGTTTTGGAGGTAATATACCAAGAGCAAGTCAAGCTCTTTACTCCACAGCTTCTGCCAAGGGACTAGTAAATAGGACCCTATCTAGCTCTTTCACCTGTCCAATGGCACCACCAAGGAAACCCCCTTTCGTCCATATTGTTTATATTAATGGAACCTGTTACGTCTTACACAACCACGAACAGGCGAATTCGGACAGAACCACAGAACTGCGAAACAAACTTCATCCACGCCAACAGGCGAATTCAAACACAGAACTGAGAAACAGACGACATACTTGCGGACAGACATAAACCAATGAGTGACAAGCACTCAAGACACACACCTGCATTAACAGTCAGATGGAATAACTATAGGATGTACAAGGTTTTCGCATTTTGGCCAAGATACTTAAGCCCGCGAGCCCACTTCACGGGTCCTCGTCTCGCGGGTCCCTACTCTAACGAGACAACTTCCACATGAAACCTGTCTGCATGTGGGGCAATCGTTCTGACAAGGATGGCCCTGCACTGGAACCAAGGCACCTACCTAGACCTAGATGACAAACAAAACACAGCAGGACTGAACACAGCTCACACCAGTGCATACAACACTGTATACCATGCACCCTGAACAGGACTGTTCACTCCACACGTCTAGCACATGCACCGAAACATAGGAACATCACACTGTTCAGACTGAACACACAGAGGAAAGCCTAGCAGCCTCTAGCAGAGGAGCTGGTACATATGAGCAGCAGACTGGTGGTGATTGGCTGGCTGCAGAAATTCACACCCAGCCAGCTCAATCAACCCCCACCTATGTCGCTATGCTGCGTGAAACCCATGTAGAACAACAGATCCCAGCAGCACACTCTAACAGTACCTCGACCTTAAAAAGTGGCCTCTGGAGACACAGGTACCCCACACACAGGGGTCTGAGACCCGGGAGACTGGCTGACTGAAGAAATCCACACCTAGCTAGCTCAATTAACCCCCACCTGTGGGTGACTTTGCTGGAACCTAACATAACCTTTTGCAGAAAGCATACGCACAGATACCTATCAACATGTCAGTAATCCCACTCCCTCTTAGACAACAGGAGGTTTTGTTGTATGTTATCAAAATTCAATAAAAACATTTTTTAAAAGTCCTCCGATTGCAGGTATGCTTGGCACAGGCAAGTAACTTTTGAAAGGCACACATCAGTGTATAGAAGGTGTAGGTGGATTAATGTGTGTAAAAGTGCTGGCAGGTTCCTTGTAAACAGCCATGCTGCTAGGGAAGTATCCTTTTAAAGCTACAATATAGTAGTTACATATATTATTGGCAGCCTGTCTCCCCCGGGTGCCAAGTCCTGCCATAGTGCTCTCGTTCATCCACACAACACAACTAAGTAATAAACTTGGTATTAACGCTGTAAAACACTCAGCAGTGTTACAGAAGTTACCCACTGCATTGGAATGGGGAAAATCCTTAGGCTATTACATGCTGCTTTAACCCCTTAAGGACATGGCATATTTCGGGCTTAAGGGCGCAACGATTTTTGGCAGATTTTCATCTCCATTTTTCAAAAGCCATAACGTTTTTATTATTTTTCTGTTATGTGGCCATATAAGGGCTTTGTTTTTTGTGTGGCGAACTAGTTTTTATTGGTGCCAATTTTGGGTACATAGACTATACTGAAAAACTCTTATTAATTATTTTTGCATCAATTGCATCAAAATGCATCAATTCTACCATTTGTATCCCTGTGGGGGACTTACAGCATACCACCGATGGTCGCTATGATAAGTTTTTGCAGGACTTCTCTCCTGCAATGCCTTATCGCTTATTACAGCAATCATAGGCAGTGGTATACAGGACGCCTGTAGGTAATGTCTTGTTACCAGGGCAACCAGCCAGACTCTCTGCAATTACATTGTGAGAGCCCCATAACATCACAGAGGGAACACGCTCCCTCTGTGAACCCTTCCCATTATTATTTATTTAAGCATATAATGTGTGAAACTGACTTGGTGTATCTGAGCATATCCTGTTTTATTCTGTGGTGGTCAACCAGTGTATTTAAGGCTAGTTTAATTGCGCTCAGTAAAGCCCCATTTACACGAAACGATTATCGCTCAAAATTCGTTCAAACGATGGCTTTTGAGCGATAGTCGTTCGTGTGAACGCTTCCATATTGTACTTTTGGGCTGAACGATGATTTTTAGGTGAGCTTAAAATCCATTGTTCTGCTGAAGAGAAGATAACACAGATGACATGCTGTGTTCTGCACTGAGCAGCTGATTACATTGTATTCAGCTGATTGCACTCAGCTGCATTGTCTTTGCCTGGGCTAAGTCCAAACCACATGCTGTGATTTGCCAACAGCGCTGGAGGCTCATTTACACGCAAATAAACGTAGTAAACTGCTACTGGATATTAGTGTCCATTACCAGTTTATGCAAAACGATTGCTAAAACTGTCAATATTTCAATTGTTTGAAAGATTGTCTTTGCGTGTAAATGGGCCTTAAGAGAAACCAAGTGATCTTGTAGATATGACGACTTTTAATGGCTAACAAAAATATGTGATGTTATAGGTAGCTTTTTAACTTATGCAGGGTCCTTCCACAGGCATAATGGAACAGATCTAAAAGCGTTAAAACAAATGCACATGATCTTATAGGAGGACACAAGCAGGGTGTGATTAATTTGCACTTGAAACAAATTCCAGAACAGGATAAGGCTGAATGCCCACGGGCAGATTATCACTGGGGAGAATCGTGGCAAGTTCTATTTTGTGCCGAAAATTGCACGCATGGCTTCCATTACAGTCAATGGAAGCCGTCCGTCCCGCGACGCTTTCACAGTGAGCACTGCAGAAGTGTTACAGAAATCCGCGGCAAAGCCCAACGCTGGCGTCATGCACTCCACTGCTTGCCGACCTAAATACTCGCGATGGATCTGGATAGGCGAATATAGGATCTCTGGGGGTGCTGGGTCTAATTTCGTTTTGATATTTCGCAGTCAGAATCCAACCCAGACATGAGGCCTAAGAGGACACAGTTTCTGATGCACATTTAGAGTCAATGCTGCGAACACTCCAGATATACACATTGAACGTGTCTATAGAATTACATTACCCTGATGGAGGCCAAAAGAGTGCCCCTTTATCCTCCCTCTGGCTGGTGTATGGCAGAATATAGCAAAAGTTATTCCATTCAGTGGTGTCCAGTGTTGTATTGTGGAACATTTTGCAAGCCTACTACAGTATATAGACAAGAAACCAGCCCCATACATTACCTGGATATCGGTACTATTGTGATTGGAAATGACCGAATTATAATACATGCCTCTCTTGAATGTTCACTAAGATCTTGGCAACGAGGCGGTCTCCTTTACTAATAGATGTCATTCACAAGGACCAGATGGGATTGCAGTCCAGGCAGGCATGGGATGAGCTCATCAGAGAGATTCATTTAATTTATGCAGCACTTACAACCAACACGCCCATGTTCTTGTTATCGACTGATGCTATCAAGGAGTTTCATCGTGTTAATTGCCATTTCATGTTTGAAACACTGAAACATGTGGGTTTAGGGGTTAATATGATCTGCTGGATGTCCAGTTTATACTCGCACCCCTCTGCTGTGATGAGGGTCAATGGTCTTTTGTCCTCTCTAATCTTGATTTCTAACGATGTGTCAGAGTTGCCCGCTATCGCCTTCAATACTTATCCTTTGCTTTCTCTGCTGGCTATGATCCAATCCAGATATAAAGCGCATATCAACAGAAGCTGTTACATATAAGGTGGCTGCTTATGTAGACAACTAGAGATGAGCGAGCACCAAAATGCTCGGGTGCTCGTTACTTGGGACAAAATTATCGCGATGCTCGAGGGTTCGTTTCGAGTAACGAACCCCATTGAAGTCAATGGGCGGCCGGAGCATTTTTGTATTTCGCCGATGCTCGCTAAGGTTTTCATGTGTGAAAATCTGGGCAATTCAAGAAAGTGATGGGAACGACACAGAAACGGATAGGGCAGGCGAGGGGCTACATGTTGGGCTGCATCTCAAGTTCACAGGTCCCACTATTAAGCCACAATACCGGCAATAGTGGGCCCCCCCCCCCCAACAACTTTTACTTCTGAAAAGCCCTCATTAGCAATGCACACCTTAGCTAAGCACCACACTACCTCCAACAAAGCACAATCACTGCCTGCATGACACTCCGCTGCCACTTCTCCTGGGTTACATGCTGCCCAACCCCCCCCCCCCCCCCGCACAACCCAGTGTCCACAGCGCACACCAAACTGTCCCTGCCCAGCCTTCAGCTGCCCTCATGCCACACCACCCTCATGTCTATGTATAAGTGCGTCTGCCACAGGAAAAGCAGGCACACACTGCAGAGGGTTGGCATGGCTAGGCAGCGACCCTCTTTAAAAGGGGCGGGGCGATAGCCCACAATGCTGTACAGAAGCAATGAGAAAACCAATCCTGTGCCACCTCCATCTGGAGCTGCACACGTGGGCATAGCAATGGGGAACCTATGTGCCACCCACTATTCATTCTGTCAAGGTGTCTGCACGCCCCAGTCAGACGGCGGTTTTTTATAAATAGTCACAGGCAGGTACAACTACGCAATAGGAATTCCGTGTGCACCCACAGCATGGGTGGCTCCCTGGAACCCACCGGCGGTACATAGAAATATCCCATTGCATTGCCCAACACAGCTGAGGTAGTAATGTCGTGCTTAATGCAGGTGGACTTCGGCCCACACTGCATGCCCCAGTCAGACTGGGGTTCTTTTCAAGTGTACAGATGTAGTAAAAACTCCGTGTGCACCTACAGCATGGGTGGGTGCCAGGAAGCCACCGGCGGTACATAGAAATATCCCATTGCATTGCCCAACACAGCTGAGGTAGTAATGTCGTGCTTAATGCAGGTGGGCTTCGGCCCACACTGCATGCCCCAGTCTGACTGGGGTTCTTTTCAAGTGTACAGATGTAGTAAAAACTCCGTGTGCACCTACAGCATGGGTGGCTCCCTGGAACCCACCGGTGGTACATAGAATTATCCCATTGCATTGCCCAACACAGCTGAGGTAGTAATGTCGTGCTTAATGCAGCTGGGCTAAAAATTTATTTGATTACACTGTAGGCGAGGGCCCACAAAAATTGCTGTATCAACAGTACTAATGTACCTGAAAAAAATTGGCCATGGCCAACCAAGATGGCAGGTGAAACCCATTAATCGCTTTGGTTAATGTGGCTTAAGTGGTAACTAGGCCTGGAGGCAGCCCAGTTTAACGAAAAATTGGTTCAAGTTAAAGTTTCAACGCTTTTAAGAGCATTGAAACATATAAAAATTGTTTAGAAAAATTATATGAGTGAGCCTTGTGGCCCTAAGAAAAATTGCCCGTTCAGCGTGATTACGTGAGGTTTCAGGAGGAGGAGCAGGAGGAGGAGGAGGAATATTAGACACAGATTGATAAAGCAGAAATGTCCCCGTTTTGGATGGTGAGAGAGAACGTAGCTTCCATCCGCGGGTGCAGCCTACGTATTGCTTACGTATCGCTGCTGTCCGCTGGTGGAGAAGAGAAGTCTGGGGAAATCCAGGCTTTGTTCATCTTGATGAGTGTTAGCCTCTCGGCACTGTCGGTTGACAGGCGGGTACGCTTATCTGTGATGATTCCCCCAGCCGCACTAAACACCCTCTCCGACAAGACGCTAGCTGCAGGACAAGCAAGCACCTCCAGGGCATACAGCGCTAGTTCAGGCCACGTGTCCAGCTTCGACACCCAGTAGTTGTAGGGGGCAGAGGCGTCACCGAGGATGGTCGTGCGATCGGCTACGTACTCCCTCACCATCCTTTTACAGTGCTCCCGCCGACTCAGCCTTGACTGGGGAGCGGTGACACAGTCTTGCTGGGGAGCCATAAAGCTGGCCAGGCCCTTAAAGACTGTTGCACTGTCTGGGCTGTACATGCTGCTCGATCTACGCACCTCCCCTGCTACATGGCCCTCGGAACTGCGCCTTCTGCCACTAGCGCTGTCGGATGGGAATTTTACCATCAGCTTGTCCGCCAGGGTCCTGTGGTATAGCAACACTCTCGAACCCCTTTCCTCTTCGGGAATGAGACTGGGAAGGTTCTCCTTATAGCGTGGGTCGAGCAGTGTGTACACCCAGTAATCCGTAGTGGCCAGAATGCGTTGAATGCGAAGGTCACGAGAAAGGCATCCTAACATGAAGTCAGCCATGTGTGCCAGGGTACCTGTACGCAACACATGGCTGTCCGCACTAGGAAGATCACTTTCAGGATCCTCCTCCTCCTCCTCAGGCCATACACGCTGAAATGATGACAGGCAAGCAGCATGGGTACCGTCAGCAGTGGGCCAAGCTGTCTCTTCCCCCTCCTCCTCATCCTCCTCCTCCTCCTCCTGAACGCGCTGAGATATAGACAGGAGGGTGCTCTGACTATCCAGCGACATACTGTCTTCCCCCGGCTCTGTTTCCGAGCGCAAAGCGGCTGCCTTTATGGTTTGCAGGGAACTTCTCAAGATGCATAGCAGAGGAATGGTGACGCTAATGATTGCAGCATCGCCGCTCACCACCTGGGTAGACTGATCAAAGTTTCGAAGGACCTGGCAGATGTCTGCCAACCAGGCCCACTCTTCTGAAAAGAATTGAGGAGGCTGACTCCCACTGCGCCGCCCATGTTGGAGTTGGTATTCCACTATAGCTCTACGCTGCTCATAGAGCCTAGCCAACATGTGGAGCGTAGAGTTCCACCGTGTGGGCACGTCGCACAGCAGTCGGTGCACTGGCAGATTAAAGCGATGTTGCAGGGTGCGCAGGGTGGCAGCGTCCGTGTTGGACTTGCGGAAATGTGCGCAGAGCCGGCGCACCTTTACGAGCAGGTCTGACAAGCGTGGGTAGCTTTTCAGAAAGCGCTGAACCACCAAATTAAAGACGTGGGCCAGGCATGGCACGTGCGTGAGGCTGCCGAGCTGCAGAGCCGCCACCAGGTTACGGCCGTTGTCACACACGACCATGCCCGGTTGGAGGCTCAGCGGCGCAAGCCAACGGTCCGTCTGCTCTGTCAGACCCTGCAGCAATTTGTGGGCCGTGTGCCTCCTATCTCCTAAGCTGAGTAGTTTCAGCACGGCCTGCTGACGCTTGTCCACCGCTGTGCTGCCACGACGCGCGACACCGACTGCTGGCGACGTCCTGCTGCTGCTGACACATCTAGATTGCGAGACAGAGGTTGAGGAGGAGGAGGGTGCTTTAGTGGAAGAAGCATACACCGCCGCAGATACCACCACCGAGCTGGGGCCCGCAATTCTGGGGGTGGGTAGGACGTGAGCGGTCCCAGGCTCTGACTCTGTCCCAGCCTCCACTAAATTCACCCAATGTGCCGTCAGGGAGATGTAGTGGCCCTGGCCGCCTGTGCTTGTCCACGTGTCCGTAGTTAAGTGGACCTTGCCACTAACCGCATTGGTGAGGGCGCGTACAATGTTGCGGGAGACGTGGTCGTGCAGGGCTGGGACGGCACATCGGGAAAAGTAGTGGCAACTGGGAACTGAGTAGTGCGGGGCCGCCGCCGCCGCCATCATAGCTTTGAAGGACTCCGTTTCCACAACCCTATACGGCAGCATCTCAAGGCTGATAAATTTGGCTATGTGGACGGTTAACGATTGAGCGTGCGGGTGCGTGGTGGCGTACTTGCGCTCCAACACTTGCGCTAGCGATGACTGGACTGTGCGGTGCGAGACATTGGTGGATGGGGCCGAGGACAGTGGAGGTGAGGGTGTGGGTGCAGGCCATGAGACGGTTGTGCCTGTGTCCTGAGAGGGAGGTTGGATCTCAGTGGCAGGTTGGGGCACAGGGGGAGAGGCAGCGGTGCAAACCGGAGGTGGTGAACGGCCTTCGTCCCACCTTGTGGGGTGCTTGGCCATCATATGTCTGCGCATGCTGGTGGTGGTGAGGCTGTTGGTGGTGGCTCCCCGGCTGATCTTGGCGCGACAAAGGTTGCACACCACTGTTCGTAGGTCGTCAGGCGTCTCTGTGAAAAACTGCCAGACTTTAGAGCACCTCGGCCTCTGCAGGGTGGCATGGCGCGAGGGTGTGCTTTGGGAAACACTTGGTGGATTATTCGGTCTGGCCCTGCCTCTACCCCTGGCCACCGCACTGCCTCTTGCAACCTGCCCTGCTGATGCCCTTGCCTCCCCCTCTGAAGACCTGTCCTGAGTAGGCGTTGCACACCAGGTGGGGTCAGTCACCTCATCGTCCTGCTGCTCTTCCTCCGAATCCTCTGTGCGCTGCTCCCTTGGACTTACTGCCCTTACTACTACCTCACTGCAAGACAACTGTGTCTCATCGTCATCGTCCTCCTCACCCACAGAAAGTTGTTGAGACAGTTGGCGGAAGTCCCCAGCCTCTTCCCCCGGACCCCAGGAACTTTCGAATGGTTGGGCATCAGTGACGATAAACTCCTCTGGTGGGAGAGGAACCACTGCTGCCCAATCTAAGCAGGGGCCCGAGAACAGTTCCTGGGAGTGTTCCCGCTCCTGAGCAGGTGTCATTGTAGTGGAGTGAGGAGGCTGGGAGGAAGGAGGAGCAGCAGACAGAGGATTCGGATTTGCAGCACTGGACGGCGCAGAACTGTGGGTGGATGATAGCTTGCTCGAAGCACTTTCTGCCATCCAGGACAGGACCTGCTCACACTGCTCATTTTCTAATAAAGGTCTCCCGCGTGGACCCATTAATTGGGCGATGAATGTGGGGACGCCAGAAACGTGCCTCTCTCCTAATCGCGCAGCAGTCGGCTGCGACACACCTGGATCAGGAGCTCGGCCTGTGCCCACACCCTCACTTGGCCCTCCGCGTCCTCGGCCACGTCCACGTCCTCTAGGCTTACCCCTACCCCTCAGCATGCTGTATTACCAGTGATTTGATTTCCCAGGCAGGAAATAAATTGGCGCAAGCCTGCAGGTCAAATATAATGTTTTCGCTTTTTTGCAAAGGGAAGACCCCACTGCGTATATTCAATGAACAAGAAGTTTAATATCTGTGGTGTGGCCCTCAAAAAGTGTCACACAAGTATAGTGTAGCAGAGTTATTAACTCTAGCAGAGCAGGTATTTGCCAGTCAGGAAAGACAATGGCGCTAGGCTGCAGTAAAGCGTAGCTGGTTGCGTCTGATTTTTGTACGTTGTACACGCAGCACACACGTACACGGAGACCTTAGGACTGACACAGGCAGGCCAAATATAATTTCTTTTCCTTTTTAGCTTAGGGAAGACCCCACTGCGTGTATTCAATGAAAAACAAGAAGTTTAATATATCTGTGGTGTGGCCCTCAAAAAGTGTCACACAAGTATAGTGTAGCAGAGTTATTAACTCTAGCAGAGCAGGTATTTGCCAGTCAGGAAAGACAATGGCGCTAGGCTGCAGTAAAGCGTAGCTGGTTGCGTCTGATTTTTGTACGTTCTCCACGCAGCACACACGTACACGGAGACCTTAGGACTGACACAGGCAGGCCAAATATAATTTCCTTTCCTTTTTGGCAAAGGGAAGGACCCACTGCGTATATTCAATGAACAATAACTTTTAGAACTGTAGTGTGGCCCTGAAAAAGTGACACACAACTTTAGTTTAGCAGAGTTATTAACTCTAGCAGAGCAGGTATTTGCCAGTCAGGAAAGACAATGGCGCTAGGCTGCAGTAAAGCGTAGCTGGTTGCGTCTGATTTTTGTACGTTGTACACGCAGCACACACGTACACGGAGACCTTAGGACTGACACAGGCAGGCCAAATATAATTTTTTTCCTTTTTAGCAAAGGGAAGACCCCACTGCGTGTATTCAATGAATAATAAATGTCTTCTGGCCCTGCCTACACAATTCTATCCCTGTAGTATTAATGCCCGGTGCAATGCTTTGCACAGCCGGTTTTGAGAAAAAAAAAAAAATATGCAACACTGCTAACAGCAGCCTGGACAGTACTGCACACGGATAGAGGTGGCCCTAGAAAGGACCGTTGGGGTTCTTGAAGCCTACACTAACTCCTAACACTCTCCCTGCCTAACCCCCACTTCTGTCCCTATTGCAGGGCGCAATGCTCTGCAGATCCAATTTTGGACAAAAAAAAAAAAATACTGTGCTAACACAGTACTGCACACTAGTAGATGTGGCCCTGAGAAGGGCCGTTGGGGTTCTTGAAGCCTACACTGACTCCTAACGCTCTCCCTACAGCAGCACCAGCAGCAGCACTTTCCCTCAGCTAAGTCACAAGGCATGTGTGGCGAGCCGCGGGAGGGGCCGATTTTTATACTCGGGTGACATCTGATCGCCCCAGCCACTCACAGCAGGGGGGTGGTATAGGGCTTGAACGTCACAGGGGGAAGTTGTAATGCCTTCCCTGTCTTTCAATTGGCCAGAAAAGCGCGCTAACGTCTCAGAGAGGAAACTGAAAGTAACCAGAACACCGCGTGGTGCTCGTTGCGAGTAACGAGCATCCCGAACACCCTAATATTCGCACGAATATCAAGCTCGGACGAGTACGTTCGCTCATCTCTATAGACAACCTGTTTTTTTAACATATCTCCTTGTGTCTCTCTCCCGAATGCATTCGTATGCTGATCCCTCCAATTTTAAAGTCATATGAAAAAGATATAAAAAATAGCCCTACATGTCACGGAAAAAAACGCAGTAAAAATAATTTCGGTAGCTGAAAAAAAAACAGTTAAGCCACCACATGGGTAAAATCCCTAAAAATCCAATCCCAGCGGCGCTCAGCTGTCATTCAATTGGCTGAGCGTTCAGCCAATGAGACCAGCGGTTTCTGGGGACAGGGATTTTTCAATCCCCTACCTCCAGAACACAGAATAAGGCTGCCGTGCTGGAGAGAACAGCTGGCCGGCTCTTCTAGGTGAGTATAATTTAAAAAAATTTTTATTTTTGCAGCTAGGGCTGATTTTCACGTAAGGGCTTATATTTCAAGCCCTTCCCCAAAAATCATCGCTGCGGGGATTGCTTGCAATCCACTGCTTTCAATGGGGACGCAGCAGTGCTGGCCCCATTGAAAGCAATGGGAAAGCATCACGGACTTCTGCCACAGCTGTGATAGCTGTCACAGTTGTGGCAGAGGATACCTTCATTCCCTGTCACAGCTGTGGCAGAAGACCGCGATGTACTCCCTATGTTTTCAATGGGGCCAGCACTGCTGCCGCCGACCCCATTGAAAACACTGAGCGATATTGCAGATTTTTTTCTCTGCGCTGCGAGACTTAAGAATAAAAATCACGAATGAGTATGAAACCATTGAAAATCATTGGTTTCATAATCATCGCTCTCGCATCTCAAGAAAAAATATCGCTAGTGGGTAGGCACCCTTAGATGGTCAAAAACGGCGTCCAGAACTGGGAAACTGGAGGTAATAGGTCCCTCTCCTCAGCCTGTCCCAGTACTGGATTTTTTCCCGAAATTGGAGGGTCACTTTATACCAGCAGAACTCTCCTGGTTTTGGTTAAAAAAGAGTGCAAAAACCGCACCAAGATAGCCCCGTGCAAAGGAGGTCTAGTGGCTCGTTCACATGTGTGGTTTTTGTTTTCTGTTCAGTTTCATCTGAGGAACAGCCAAATGGAAAACAATGAAAGGCTAAAATAAAGAGGTTTGCCAAGCGGAGGGTGTGCGGTGTGCTGTAAGGTGCTGCTGGGCTTATAGGGGTCATTCCAGGACAAAGCAGGTATAATTATATAGCAACTAAACAGGAGGTAAGCTGCATGTACCCAATAAAAGATTTATCTCTGATTTAGGCCTCCCTCACACGGCCGACAAGGTCACGATGCTACAAATCGCATGTATGTGAAGCCCATGCTTTCCTATGGATTCCTTTACACATGTGATGTTTTGTAGCATGCGGAATCCCAACCCAAAAACCTTGTGGGTCCGGCGCTATCCCCTCGACCCGTGAGGTTTTGTAGCCCATGTTTCCCTATGGAGCCTTTCTTTCTGTTGCATCGCATCGCACAAAAATGCGATTTTCCTGCGGTGCAATGCAACTTTGACAGTAGGAAATCCTACTATCTAACCCATAGCTGCAGGGAAAAAACAAAAAAAAACAAAACAGTATGCATCACCTTTAGAAGTGCTGTCAGCCCGGCCACATCTTCTCCCCAGCTCCCTGGCACTATTCTCCTTCATCTCTTCTGGCTAGGGATTGAAAAATCCCTGCCTCCTGTAAGCGCTGCCTCTGATTGGCTGACCCTTAGCAAATCACGACCACAGGCTCTGATTGATCAAGTGTCAGCCTATCACAGCCAGCACTTCCAGGAGGCAGAGATTTTTCAATTCCCGGCCAGAAGAGATGAAGAAGGCCAGTGTCGGGGACCCGTGGAGAAGCTGCAGCGGAGCCCCGGACAGCGCTTCTAAATTTTTTTTTCTGCAGTTAGGGCTTATTTTCAGGGTAGAGCTTATATTTCAAGCCTCCATCCCCCTGAAAATCCTCGCATATGGTTCTACAAAGTCGCACGACTTTGTAGCTCTATGAAATCGCGGTATTGCATCAAGAAGGCGCAGCAATATTGCACAGACCAGCAATGCAATATTGCTGTGATTTTCTCGCAGCGATGCCGTGTCGCCCGTGTGAAGGAGGCCATAGAGCCCCTGCCCATTGACGAATATTTGCTGTGGTTATTTAAAAGCAATGGGAGAACTCCGTGATCCTCTGCCGCGGCTGTGACAGCCACGTCTGGAGATTCCTTCATCCCCGCAGTGAGGCAAGGCTGTTTTCACGTGAAAATGCCTCACATCCACGGGTTTCACATCGTGGGTAGCTCAATATCGGGCCGTGAATCATGGCCCGATATTGCCCTCGCCAGTGTGAAGGAGCTCTTAGACCCGTGATGGCGAACCTGTGACACGCGTGTCAGCACTGACACGCAGCCGCTCACCCCGTTAATGAATACCGGCAGGGGCCGTGGCTCCCCTGCTGGTATTCACTAACCAGCACTACTAGCAGCGCTGATCCTGGCGCACACTGTGATGTCAGTGTTCAGCCAGGATCCTCCTCACCCCGTCCCCCGACGTCTCCTACCTGTTGGTTCCACGAGAGCGTCTGGGGGAGGAGGCGTTCTGCAACACACTGACGTCACAGTGTGCGCCGGAGATCATCGCTGCTGGCGGCGCGCCAAGCACAGGAGAAGCGGAGCTTCCACAAGGTAAGTACATGGGTCTCATGGGGGGGCAGTCACCGCTGGGGGGCCGCTGTGGGGGGCAGGTAATGCTGGGGGGCCTCTGTGGGTGGCAGATACTCCTGGGGGGCAGATAATGCGGGGGCCTCTGTGGTGGGCAGATACTGCTGGGGGCCTCTGTGGTGGGCAGATACTGCTGGGGGGCCTCTGTGCGGGGCAGATACTGCTGGGGGGCCTCTGTGGGGGGCAGATAATGCTGGGGGCCTCTGTGGGGGGGCAGATACTGCTGGGGGGGCCTCTGTGCGGGGCAGATAATGCTGGGGGCCTCTGTGGTGGGGCAGATACTGCTGGGGGCCTCTGTGGGGGGGCAGATACTGCTGGGGGGCCTCTGTGCGGGGCAGATACTGCTGGGGGGGCCTCTGTGCGGGGCAGATAATGCTGGGGGCCTCTGTGGGGGGGCAGATACTGCTGGGGGCCTCTGTGGGGGGGCAGATACTGCTGGGGGGCCTCTGTGCGGGGCAGATACTGCTGGGGGCCTCTGTGCAGGGCAGATACTGCTGGGGGCCTCTGTGGGGGGCGGTGTCGCTGCTGGGGGCCGCTGTGGGGGGTGCTGTCGCTGCTGGCGGCCACTGTGGGGGGCGCTGTCGCCGCTGGGGGCTCATCATTACTGAGATAAGTGAGGGGGAGGCTGAGAGAGGCGAGGGCCTGTGCTATGGGTTTTTTCAGGTTTATTAAATACAGTTATGCATTACAATTATACATATTTATTATTTAAACTATAAATATCGCAAATTTATGGATTTTTTCTCGAAGTGACACACCACCCGAGTTATGCTCGGTTTTTTGGCGAATTTTGATGCACCGAGCTCAAAAGGTTGGCTATCACTGTCTTAGACCAAGAAACATGATCCAATATCGCACTCACCTGCGTGTTTTTACGCAGTATGCGAGGTGTTTTTCTGGCAAACCGCCCCATCCCTTCTGTAAAGTAGCGGTCCTCCGGCACATTAGAGGATTGGCAAGTGTTTCCCATTGTTTTCAATAGGAACCTCACATCGCGCTCGCCTGCAGCTCGCACGGTGTGCGATGTCTTTTACTGTCCCCTTGAAAACAATGGGCGCTGCGTTTTGAGGAACGTGGATACAGCATGTCGCTCGCTCATGTATATTCACGTATGTTTTATGCGACACGCTAAGCTTGCGTGAGATTCTGGGCCGTGTGAAACCAGCCTAAGGCCACATTCATGTGAGTGTATTTGGAGGCGTAACATTTGCGTGCAGGATACAAAGTGAATAGAATCCATTGATTTTAATGTGTTTATTCACGTGCGCACATTTTTCTACTTATTTCCAGAGCGCAAAAAAAAAAAACACCGCAGTATGCGCTATTTTCCTGCACATTTGCACACCAAAAATCCCCATAGAAGTCAATGGGGAGGGGGGATGCGCAAATGTGTGCAAAATATGCTAGGAGATGCGTGAAACACTGCGTAATTGTGCAGGAAAAATAACACATCTGGAACTCATTAGACTAATTAGCCGTTTCATGTATCTTTTTTTTTTGCTGCACGTAAATGCCTCACGCACTGAAAAAGTTCATGCTACTCTCATGTGTGCACAAATACATGTACGCTCATATGAATCCGGCCCAACATCCAGGACTTGTAGGACCACAATGTAGCCCGCTGTGTTCTTGCCCTGAACTATGTGCTGCTCCACATGAACCTTCCAGAAGCTTGCACAATAGAGGTTAGTGGACACTGGGCGGCTCACTAATCTGCTGAATAATAAGGAGACAGCAATAACAGCAAGCGGAGCAAAGGTGACCCGGAGTAAGTGCCGACCAGCAGAGGGCGTGGCTTTGAGTGGGGGGTGTGGCCAGCTCCTTCAAAGTTCGCAGCTCTTCTCGGAGTCCCCACAGCAGTACTTAGCTCCAGCACCATGACGGAGGTAGCGCTCTACCTGGACTTGGTCTCCCCGCCGTGCCGCGCTGTCTACTTTTTCGCCAAGGCCAGCAAGATCCCCTTCAAAAACAATGTGGTGCAGCTAGGCAAAGGTCAGTCTGAGGGGGGAGCTGGAGGGGCAGTGGGGGTCCTGTGGTCGGAGTATGTCAGCTGGCAGCTCTAACAACCAGATTGTAAAATATACCTGCTCCTGTGCAACTTTTTTTGCTAGTGAATGATGGTACTTTGTATCTCTATTTGCGCAAGCAGATGGGTGGGTGAATCACCCTTGTCCTGATTTAAATGGCTATTAACCCTTTCCAATCCAATTTCCCTGCCACCCACACGCTCCCCAGCTCTTATTTATTTGGGGTGTGAATACGTACCGTAGATTCTTTGGAATAATGCTGCCTGTCCATGGGCGAGTTTTCATTGCCAGATCCATGGTGATAAACTGCCCGCAGACCTTGCATGACATGCTAACCATGGAAAGTGTAGCCCAACATCCACAAGCGGAGAATGACTGCAGCTCTCCACTTGTGGGATTGAAATCGTGGCATGCTGCGATTATCTGCGATGAGCGTATATATTCGGCTCATCGCGGAGAGCTGTCAGTGTTTACGTCGACCTAATTGTGCGAGGGCTCATTTTGTGCGGTACATCCTGTGGATTCCATTGGTACAATTTTTGAATACATATGACATTTTGATCACTTTTTTATTAGGTCTTTTTAATTTTATTTTCTAGGCAACATGGTGACCCCCCCCCAAAAAAGCGCATTTCTGGCGTTCTTTATTTATTTTTGGACGACCTACACAGTGTGCAATAAATAATGCATTACTTTGATTGGACTTTTACAGACGCAGTTTGTTATTTAGTAATTAGTAGTATTAGTATTATTATTCCCCAGGAGGGACCATAACTAGCGATGCTTTGATCGCTCCTGCAGTATGATGTAATGCTATAGCATTTAGACATTCTGACAGGAAGTCTGTAAAGCCACCCCACAGGGATGGCTTGATGGGCATTCTGCCATGACAGCCCTAGAGCCTTTCAGAAGGACCATAGCTGCCATGACACCCGCCTGGCTCTCCCTATCTCACCGCGGGGGGGGGCTGTACGGGACCCCTGAACATCATTTGGGGGATTTAAATGCCGCTGTCAGGTTTGACATTTAAAGGGTTAACAGCCACAATCGGCCACGTGGCTTGTCGGGGCTGTTGCCCGCGGGTGTCAGCTGTAAGAAATAGCTGATACCCATGATGTATGGAGGGAGATTGCTCCACGATTTCCCTACAGCGGCAGGATGTAAAAACACGATAGGGTGGTCACTAAGGGGTTAAATGAGTTGATATGTATATTCCACCGTGCAGGAGATATCTGACATCGGACCGCTCTTCTGCATCCTGTAATATACAGAAGAGAATTCCGAGGACGGCCCCCTCCTGCATGGTGCTCGAAACGCGTCAGACCTCGTCTGACATGGGATATATGCAGGGAAATCTCAGTGTATGGCCGGCTGCACACGGCAGAGCAGGATTCTGCATGCAGAATTCGGCTGTGGAATCCGGCTCTGCTAGCATCGGCGCCCGCCATACCTGCTGTGTTCTCTTTTCATCTGTACTGCGGCTGGTCTGTACGGCGAGCCCTCGGATGTGTGAAGTATAAATTTATTTATTTTAAAACTCCTGCTTTTCCTGCAGAAACCACGGCCTTTCCACAATTACACTGCAGAAGGGCTGTGGATCGGACGGCTTCATTGGTTTCTGCAAGTGCGGAGGAAGAATCCATTTCCCATAGCTTGCTATGGGCGCTATTTGCTGCAGATCCACGGTGTGGACGCCCGCAGTGCATTCCACAGCAAATATCCGCTTGTGGGCAGGAGCCCTTAGATGAGGTCTGACACTGGATTGGAAGGAGTTAAGCCAAAAGAGGTGCCAGTGTGCACGGATTTATGCAGGGTATTGTGCACATTTGCGTACCTCCCATAGACTGCTAAAATAGGTCTGCAAAAAAAAGTAGTGAGTGAAATCGTGAGCCGTGCCTGCAGTAACGAGCGCCGGCCACTACACAGATTCTGCGGGAAAGCAGGAGTTAAAAAAAAACTCTACTGCGCATATGGTGCCGGTGCGCCGACCGATTGTCCGCAATACAGAAAAAGACCCGGACGGGTGGGCAGGGTTCCTGGCCACAGGCAGGGTCTGATTCCACTGCCGTCTCCCACATGCAGAATCTGACCCGCCCCTTGGACATGAGGCCTTAGGGCTCATCACCGTAGATGTATGGGAATCACCTGCCAACGTCTAAACGCTGTGAATATGCAGGTAGCTATTTGATAAAAACGATGTCTGAATAATCCAATGCAAATCAATGTGGCCTAGGCCTCACGCACACCAGCTGATCTTTTGCTGCTGAATCCGGAGAGGGCGTTCCGCTCAGGATTCCGCAGCAATAACCCACCATAGCATGCTATGGAAAAATGATTGTTCATGCACACGAGCGGAAACCAATCGCAGCATGCTCCATTTTTACTGCGGTTCCCGCACGGATTGCTTCTGTTGAACTCAATGGAAGCCATCCACAATTAACATAGCGGACGGGCTGCAGATTCTGCAGGAAAAAAAATAATTAAAAAATAAACTAAAATCTGTACTGCCCCTGTCCAACTGCGAGGGATGCGGACCATCCACAGTACAGAGAATCGTGTTTTTTGGCGGCCGGGTCTTTTCCCATGGATCTGTCCAAGCATTATAGATTTTTCTAGCGACTCTGCTCGCATTACATGGTTAAAATCCATGAGTCTGAGTCGGTCATCTTACCCTCCAGTGATATATCTGATCTTGTACAATTCAGGACTTTTGCGGTCCAGGGTATACGCAGCAGCTCTCGCCAGCACAACACCTCAAACGTATCAATCCGCCCCAGACACACACCCAGCATGTCCCCTCATCACTGGACACTGTGACAATGATGTGACAGCACTGTCCCAGTGTCCAGTGATGATGGGACATGCCGGGGAGATGAAGAGAACTCCTGCTACAGCTGTCAGAGCAGTAGCAGGAGATTGCACTGCTCTCTCATTGCTTTGAATGGGGTCGGGCGGCTGCTGGCTCCATTCAAAGCAGTGAAGGGACCCGCAGAGGGAGAGGGCTATATTGGGCTGTCGCTTACAGCCCGATATCGCTCTCACCATGTCAGAGTGTGTCTCTCATAATGACGCTGGTCTTCCAGTCATGTGACCAGCATCATAGGGAGCGCGCACGCTGAGGAGAGAGAAAGCAGTGCATCATGGGAACTACCCAGCGGTGCCATGTTTGAAAAATTTTTCAGGCCAGCTTTATAAGGAGAATAAAAAGGTTAGCAGAATATCGTGTTTTATGTGTAATGCTTTAGTGTGTGATGCTTCTACTCTACAAGGCAATAATGGGGGGGGGGGGGGGGGGGATTCAGTTTGGGCTGCGGGACAACCCCTTTAACTGATCTATCTGTATTACCCATTTGGACATTTCCCTTCTTTTGTCACCTTCCACCATTTAGTGCTTGCTTCATTTTGCTTATATTGCGGTTTTAGCGCTGCGGAATAAGTTGGCGCTATACAAATAAAGATTTATTATTAGTGTCTTTCTATATATTGTCAAACATTGTAATTCTTTAGACTTCCAAAAAAAGTTTGTGGGGTTTTTGCTTTTCTTCTCCTTTTTCTTGCACTCGGCGACCCTTCAGGGTGGTATTTCTGGTAACATTCATGATTGCAGATAATATTTGTCCTCTCTCTTTAGGAGAACACTTAAGTGAAGAGTTTGGCAAGGTGAATCCACTTCGTAAGGTACCAGCTCTCAAGGATGGAGACTTCACAATGGGGGAGAGGTAAAGGATCTAATACTCTGAAGGGAATGTGTGATCTGAATATGGCCCACTCTACTTCAGGTGGGATTTACCAAACTGACCACTAATGGTGCATTTAGGTGGAATGATTATTCACAAAATCGTCTGAATGAAGGTGAATGCTAATAGTTCAGTTAAAACTCAAGCCAACGACTGAACAAGAATCGTGAGGTTCTTGTTTGTTTAGTTTAGCCGCCATACAAACCCTGCCAGTTCATGCAGCTTATACACTGATCATTCAGTATTTCACCTAGGAATGCTGAGCGAGAAGTGAACGATTCTCAACAAGAACTGCACAGTCTAAACAGGCTGCAGGAGCTGGTGGGGGCGTCACCTGCTTGTTTGCTCAAGCAGTTGATGATCGGGTACTTCTTGTTATGCCTAATAGGCACTTAACCCTAAGGCTGCCTGCACACAGGCGGAAATCCTGCGGTGGGATTTCCCGCGGGATTTCCGCCGCTCAAAGCCTGCAGACGGCCGCGGTTTGGCCGCGGGAAATATCGTGCGGCAAACAAACCGCGGCATGTCCTATTTCTGTACGGGGCACGCCGAGCCCCGCACAGAAACGTCACTCACCCGGTCGCCGGCTCCTGTCTGCGCATGCGCCGGCAGCCGGCACATAAAAGACCCGGGGCCGCCGGGCGCGGGTGAGTACGTGCTCGTCCCTGCAGGCGCTCGGGTCGCATCCCGCGGCGAGAATCCTCGCCGCCGGATCCGACCCGCTCGTCTGCAGGCGGCCTAAGGCTGGGATCACACAGGACGGATATCCAGTGGAATTCTCGCAGATTGGCCGCACAGAAAATCTGTGAGAATTCCGCTGGAAAAACACAGCTGCGGGTCTTGGAGCGGCTTCACTGCCTGTATTTCCGCTGTACCTATCCCTGCCCCCTATAGAGGAGAGAGGCTACAGCAGGGAAAAAAAGGACATGCTGCATCTAATTTCTGCAACGCATGGCCATTTCCGCATTTTTTTTCCACAACAGATTGGCCGCAGTGCGTGGACGAGATTTTTGCAAAGACTCGTCCACTTTGCTGGCTAATCCCGGGATTAGGAGCCGCATGTGGAATTCCTGTGCGGACAATCTGCACGGAAATTCTGCATCAAAACCGTTCCATGTGAACACAGCCTAATAGTTGACTCTCCCTGTTTGTTAGTACATGTGGGATTATGCTGAAGGGCAACACAGAATCAAATACTTACAATAGCAAATGCGCAGCCTGGCCTCCTTTGTACTCTCTCAGCAGTGGTGCCTCTTGGGGAACCCCTAACAGAACTAGTATACTACCTTTTTTTTTTTTTTTTTTTTCTCTCTAGTCCATCCCAGACCGCCATAAAGACTGCTCTCAGCCATGACTCCTCTCTCCACACTATCCTTAGCCTGCTACAACCCAATGAACCTGTCACTAACTCTCCCATAGTGCTAGTGCCCCAAAGTTATAATGGTGCCACATGCTTCCTGCGGTTGCTCCCAAAACTACAAGATAGTGTAACAATGATTGTAGGTGTACATAATAAATGCCTTCTCCAATCAGGACAGTGTGGACACAATGTCACATGCTTCATACAGTTACTAAAACAAACTCAAACATGACTAGAATGCCAATATTGCCACCATATGTATACAATTGGTATATGCCACTGTAAGTGGCTGCAGTACTACTCTATCAAGTAATCAGGTGACCTGCCTTAGCCTGAAGTCCTTCATGTTCCCCTCTCTGCTTTCTGGCCCAAACCTCCATGATGACTTTCTTCCAGCCGTGACTTGTCTCTATAATGTTCGCGAGATCTCTTGGGGTACAGAAAAAGCGAGGAGCCAATCAACATTTTCCTAATTTATACAAACTCTCCATCCTGCTGCTACCCCCAATTCTGTGCCTGCTTCTGTCCCTGTTAATGTGGCATGATGTCAAATACTATAGCTCAGAAATGTCATAACTATGATTAACACAAAAAAGTTCCCCCACAGGTGGCATCCTTGAAAACAATGCCAAGCAGTAGGGGGCGCAGTAGTAGGCACCAAGGTTCATGGTGCCATCTTTTGTACCCCACAGAGTAATACTGGTTATCTTGATGCCAAATAAAAAGCGTTCCTCTTGGAGCTCCCATATAGTAACACCCACCATTGGGGCCCTTATTTTGCCTTATAGACGAGTTTCCCATCTTTAACCCCTTCCCGCTCCAGGATGTGTATTTACGTCCTGGAGCATCGGATTATGTATGAAGTCAGGTCGTGGGGCTGCCTGAGGTGACTGCCTATCAAGCCATCCCCTATAGCATTACGTCATACTGCAGGAGCGATCAAAGCATCGCATGTTGTAGTCCCCCCAGGGGACTTAAAAGAAAAGTAAAAAAAGATCAATAAAGTTTTATTGATTGTAAAAAAAAAAAAAAAAAAAGGAAGTAATAAAAGTTTAAATCACCCCCCTTTTGCCATATCCATAATTTAAAAATCTAAACCATAAAATAAAAATACATATTTGAAATCGCCGCGTCCGTTAAAGTCCGATCTATCAAAGCAACACATTATTTACCCTGCACAGTGAACTTCGTCCGAAAAAAGGAGAAAAAAAAAAAAGCCACTTTTTCAGTCACCCTGCCTCACAGAAAAAAACACAATAAAAAGCAATCAACAAGTCGTATGTATTCCGAATTGGTACTAATGGAAACTACAGGACATCCCTCAAAAAATGAGCCCTCGCTCAACTACGTTGATGGAAAAATAAAGAAGTTATTGCGCGCAGAAGATGGCGGCAGAAAATACCTGAAAAAAATTAAATGTCTTTGAAAAACAATAGTAGTATAGTAAATAAAACTATACAAGTTTGGTATCGTAGTAATCGTACTGACCCATAGAATAAAGTTATCATGTCATTTTTGTTGCAGTTTGTGCATCGTAGAAACAAGACTTACTTAAAGATGGCAATGTCGTTTTTTTTCACTTTACTTAGAATTTTTTAAAAAGTTTTTCAGTACATTATATGGTACTTTAAATAGCACCACTGAAAACAACTCGTCCCGCAAAAAAACAAGCCCTCATGTAGCGACGTCGATGAATAAATAAAGGAGTTATGATTTTTTTTTAAAGGGGAGAGAAAAAAATTAAAATGGCGGGGGGGGGGGGGGGGAGGGTCCGCGTCATTAAGGGGTTAAGGAACGCCTGGTAAAAAGGGGATGAGGCTGGGGCATGACCTATCTCGATGTATGACTTGTATAGCAGCCTCTAGTGAGCGCAGCACCGCTGACCATTTCTGTTTCAACTGACCAGCGGTGTTACCCTCACTAGAGGGTGCCTGGTGAAGGAGGTGCCAAGAGCACAAACACTTCAGAGGTGAGAGTGTCGTATCTTCTGAAATTCACTGCTAATTTTGAGTCAAAATGAACCCCAATGGTGCATATTTAGATTCTTTGTCTCTTGCAGAAATGCTGTGAATTATGTTGCAGAATTTTCTCCTACTCAGAATCTGCAGCGCTTCCGCTACGCGTGAACCTACCCTGAAGCTGGGTCCACATGGGGCTGTCTTGCTGTGAAATGTCTGCAGCGGATATTCTGCCTCCAAAACCCATTTGGTGCAGAATTTGAAGAGGGTTTTTGTGCAGAATTGAGAAGAGGTGAATTTTGCCGTAGAAATGGCAATAAAATTGACAATGCACAGAATTAAATTCCACATGTCAATTTCCACACTGGTTTTGTGTGGATTTTCTTCTGCAGTTGTAGATGAGCTATTTGAAATCTCATCCCCTTTACTGCTACAGTAAATGCCGTGGAATATCTGTATGGAGGGTCCGCACATAAATTCCATGGCAAATCCACCCTGTGTGTACCAAGTCCAAAGGGGTTTTCCAGGCAGCGCCTGCTGGCATACACCAAGATCTGAGTGGAAGCATTGCTCCGGCCCCTGTGTAGAGGCCGGTACTTGCAAGTGCAGCTCTTGCTGAAATCAATGGGAGCTGTGCTTGTAATTGCAGGTGCAATTTTTGCGCAGGTAATATGCAGTGAATAGAGCCCATTGTTCTATGTGGGTTTGTTCATATGAGCATAGTTTTTGCATGACTGAAATGCGCTTATGCTTATGTGAGCAAGCCCCAGTAGTAATAATGGCCCCCATAATAGTCCCAAGAATGCTGCCCGGCCAGAGGCCAATAGCAGCCCCCCTATTGGCGTCTGGCTGGGCAGCATCACTACAGACTACACTCACCCCACCTGCAGCTCTGGTCCAGTGGCAACCGCTGCGGAGTCTGACCTCTCCCTTCAGTGCAGATGTCAGCAGACACAGACTGCTCTGCGCCATTGGAGCTTCAGGCGGGGTCAGTAGAGGCAGTGCCAGCCGGGATACACCAGGGTTGAAGCAGCAGCGCTGTGTAGTGGCTGGCACTCGTAACCACAAGTGCAGGTCTCGTTGAAATTGATGGGACCACAGGCTGCAATTACAAGCGCAGCTCCCACTGATTTCAATGAGGTGTGTCGGCCCCTACAGAGGTCGGAGCAGTGCTTCCACTCCCGACCCCCTGGTGTATCTGAACAGGAGTTGTCTGGATAACCCTGTCGGCTTAGTGATTCCCAGCACGTTGATTTGAGAATCGCTGCTGTAGACCGTAATGCTGCCCCTTGAAAGTAGTATTTTCCCAGTTGTCTCCACGACAGCACCACTTGAGATAGCCTCCTCCTGGTTGGACAGGAACACACCAAGAGGTTAAAAGCTCCCCCCCCTCTCCCACCTTCCTCAGTGTCTTCCTGTCCTGGAAGGAGGCAGGATCCCTGAGAGGTGCTGGTGGAGGCGCCAGCATGAAGAACTCACCGTGCGGATCGGAGGGCAGTGGGTCAGCCTATCCTCCCTTCCCGACGAGCGGCTCCTGGGACGCCACATGGGGTGGTTCCCCCGGGCCAGGTTCCTTCCACGGTGGCCCATAGGGGGTACAAAGTGGGGGCCTTAGCTCTCCTCCTCCGTCTGCACAGACCTCTTCTCTGGCTGCAAAGGGCCGGGCATGGCGCTCTCTAGTCCCTTTGCCAGAGGGGGGCGGGGCACCGCGTCACATTGCCAGATGTGCGGAGCCGGCAGGGCTTGGCGTGGAGGTGCCAAATTTAAAGATTAAAGGAGCCTGAGAGAAGATCTACAGGACAGGTAAGCCATTGCTATAAGGCAGGCTTGTATTGCTCCAAAGTGACTGCAGCACTGGTTGTTAGAGATGTCCAGTGCTGGAGCACTCATCTGAGTCGTCAGCTACAGCGGGGGCCGTAAGTAGCCCGTGGGGCAAAAAGTTCATGCAAGGTCCATTTGTAGTATGCTGCAATATTGCATCCTTACCCGCATAAAATTTGTTTGTCTGCCAGGGGAATAAAAAAGAGGCCGCCCCCCCACCCCCCACCCCAGAACAAAACTCAAAAAATGCGCAGAGTGCGGAATAAGGCTTACGGCCACGTATGAGAGGCCTCTATGCAAGGCACGCGTAGCCAGGCTGGTTAAAAGAGGAATCAGGGGTTCCTAGAAGATGTCAGAAAGCTGGTCAAGGAGGAAGTGCGGTCAGCTCTGACATCGCCGCAGGAAGGGGCATCCAGGGCTAACGCCAGAAAAGGTCGTATAGCCCAGAAACCTGCAAAAAAGGAGTCCACTGGATTCAGAACCCAGCCACATACATCATGACAGACGCAAGTGCCTGGGGGGGGCGCACGTGGGAGACCAACTTCTACATGGTCCCTGGCCACAGGAGATAAGAGGTCAGTCATCAAACTACAGAGAACTCCAGGCGATTTGGAAGGCCCTCCAACAGCTGGGGGACTCGGTAAACAACACGTAAAAATCCTGTCGCACAATACCACGGCGGTTGCTTACATCTGGCGCCAAGGGGGAACAAGGTCACCAGCCCTACAGGGCATCTCGCAAAAAATCTTCCGCTGGGCAGAGGGCCGAGTCCTCTTAATCTCGGCAACACATCTAAAAGGGTTGCTGAACCAGAGGGCAATTTCCTCAGCAAAAGGCGTATAGACCCAGGAGAGTGGTCTCTATCTGAGGAGGCGTTCAGAGTCCTGACGGACAGGTGGGGACCCCCACAACTAGATCTGTTTGCAACCAAAGAGCACGCCAAGGTGAAGAACTTCTTCTCCCTCAGACCAGGGGACCAGCCAACAGCGGTAGACACCCTGAGTCAGAATTGGGGCAGAAAGCTTGTTTATGCCTTTCCTCCAATACCGTTGATTCCAAGAGTATTGCAATACTTCAGATCCCAAAGATGCACGCTGATTCTAGTGGCCCCCTTCTGGCTGAGGAGGAGCTGGTTCGGTCTTCTAAGAGCATTAAGCATCCAGGACCAAGTCATCTTCCCTGCTCAGGCAGATCTACTGACGCTGGGATCTCTGAGCTACCCGAATATAGACAAACTTCACCTAACAGCATGGATCTTGAAGAATCCACACCGAGAGGAAGAGGGTTCTCTGAGAAAGTAATCCGGACCCTAATGTCGAGTAGGAAGAGAACAACCAACCTTATTTACCAACAAGTCTGGAGGAAGTTTATCTTGTGGAGGCAGGGAAGAGAATCCCGGGGTTCCTTTCCGGACATCCCCCTTAATTCTGGAGTTCTTGCAGGAGGGCCTGGATATGGGCCTCTCCCCAAGCACCTTAAGAGTTCAGGTCGCAGCCCTTAGTACTCTATTCGACACCAAGTTATCAGAGAGCAGGTGGATTAGCAGATTCCTGACAGCAGCAGATAGGTTACGACCCAGGCCCACAAGTATATTTCCGGACTGGAATCTAAATTGAGTCCTGAAAGCTATGTCAGCAGAACCCTTCGACCCGATCGAATCGCTTTCAATAAGAATGCTCACAATCAAGACAGTCTTCCTGGTGGCCATTACCTCAGCAAGACGGGCTAGTGAACTACAGGCCCTCTCTATCTGCCACCCGTTCCTTAAAATCACTGACACAAATTTAGTCTTCAAATCAGACCCAGCCTTTATGCCAAAGGTGGCGTCACCCTTCTACAGAGCTCAGAATGTAGTGATCCCCTTGTTCTTCGATAAACCGAAGGGCGAGAGGGAAAAAGCCCTAAATTGTCTGGATGTCAGGAGAGTGGTCCTGAGTTATATTAACACCACAAGTCACTGGAGACAAGATGACAATTTGTTCGTCCAGTTCTTTGGCCCAAATAAAGTGAACTAAGCGGCAAAAAGCTCCATAGCCAGGTTGATTCGCCTGGCCATTGCAGAACTATATAGGGCCCTAGGAAAAGAAGTCCCCTTTGTTCTTAAAGCCCACTCCACAAGGGCAGTAGCGTCTTCATGGGCTGAGCATAGTTCAGCCTCTGAACAAATATGCAAGGCTGCAGTTAGGAAGAAGCCGCACAATTTTGTTAAACATTATAGGGTAAAGGTGCAGCTGGACGAGGACATGGTGTTTGGACATAAGGTCCTCTCGGCAGCAATCCCACCCTAAAAATTTTTAGTTGGTACGTCCCAAGTGGTGCTGTCGTGGAGACAACTGGGGAAAAAGGTGATTTATACCTACCCGATAATCGGGTTTTCAGGAGTCTCCACGACAGCACCCGTAACCCCACCCCCCCACCCCCCAAAAAAAGAGAATATGTATTTAAAGAAGTACTTGGAAATATGAAATATAATTTCCATGAGGAAAAGTATAGGTTAAAATACCAGTTAGGTAAAGATTTAAAGGGGTTGTCCCGCGCCTAAAGAGAGAATTTTTTTTTTTTTTTTTTGCCCAGTCACCCAGTACCTGTAAAGGAATACTGCTGCCAGGTGTTATTAAAAAAAAAAAAAAATTCCCTTACCTGAATCCCCGTTCAGCAACTTTAAAAAAATCTTCTTTCCAAGATGGCTGCCGCTGGTCTTCTCCCACGATGCACTGCGAGTCTTCTCCCATGGTGCACCGTGGATGTTCTTCTGCTGTCTGTGCTCCACTGCCGATTCCAGCCACCTCATTGGTTGATCGGCACCATGTGACGGGGCAGAGCTACATGATGATGCTGAGAAGGGGGAGGAGCCAGGACGCAGCTCGTGAGCCCGGACCCTCCAGAAGAGGATTCCTCTCTGCGCAAGCGCGACTGTTGCGGCGACCAGAGGAGAAGTTTAGTCGTCGCCATGGAGACGGGGACGCCAGCACCAGGAGGGGGTAAGTATATAACTTCTGTATGGCCAATATTTAATGCACGATGTATATTACAAAGTGCATTAATATGGCCATACAGAAGTGCATAACTGCACTTGCTTCTGCGGGACAACCCCTTTAAGTTAAGCTCCTACCCCCAGCAATTTGTTAAAAACCACTGAGGAAGGTGGTAGAGGGGGGAGCTTTTAACCTCTCTGTGTTCCTGTCCAACCAGGAGGAGGCTATCAAGTGGTGCTGTCGTGGAGATAACCCGATAATCGGGTTGGTATAATCACCTTTTTGTGTGCCCTCTTAAGGTACTAATGTCACCTGTGTGCCTGACTTGGTCTTGGCTCCCTCAAATCAGTAATGGTGCCCCCACAGTTCAGAAGAATACCCCCATCTTGGTATCTGTGCCCTTATTCAGCAGTGTCTCCACTCAGTATTGCGGCCTCTTTAGTGTCTTTACTTAGTAATCCAATGATTCTTGTTTGCCAGAGTGAGCCGGACATCATCACCAGCTTGTTCGCGCTCAGGTGGCGAGACTGAAGATCAGCGCTTAAACTGCCCGATGAAGGCACAAGCTGATGTTTATGCTGGTTGAAACTGAAGAACGAACGAGAATCGTGCGCTTGTTGTTCAGACGTTGGCTTACATTTAAGCTGAACAGTTATCCTTCATTTTCACTCGTTTGTACGATAATCGTTTTGTGTAACACAGCATAATGGTGCCCTCAATTGGTATAGATGCCCCCTTGGTGGTAGTGAGCAAACGTAACAATAGTGCCCCCTTTAAGGGCACCTGCACACAGATGGATTTTTGTGGCGGGCGTCTGCACCACGGATCAGCAGCATGCTATAGAAAAACACCTTTTCCTGCACACTTGTGGAAACTAATTGCGATTTCAAGAAAAATTGCTTTTTTTTTTTTTTTGTGCGGATGCCTTCCATTGAAGTTCCATTTAAACTGAGCGCTTATCATTCACTTTCATGGAATCTTATGCTCTATATTAATATCTAAACATATACCTGAAATGAAAACACAGATGCCAGTATTGATTTGAAAGGCTGTGGCATTTATTTTAAATGGGGTCACTTTTATAAATATTAACTCAAAACCCCAACATGTATAACATGTAGCCTGAGTCTTACCTACTCAAGTCTACACTAATAACCAATCTTTAATCCATCTTTATACCCGCCCACAGGAGGCAGGCAGCATTCCTTCATTTAAACATGCCGTGACAAGCGGGAAGCTAAACAAGAGGGCGGGTGAGAGGAACAATCTTGTGATACTGTATTAAAAAAAACAAAAACCTGAAGCGTCCTGCCAGCACCTCCTTATATCAGCTCTCACTTCCTCTCACCAAACAGCTCCTGTTGTAAGGGCCAGAGCTTCACAGAAGGATCCCTCAGGCTTCTTCCTGCCATTTTCTTCAGACCAATCACCATCCATCCTAGGGCTCCAACGTTCTCCTGGCAACCCCCCCAGCACTTTCCCGCCTGTTCACAGCTGACCCTGTAGTGAACTCAAAGAACATCTGTTAAATACCTACCTAATAAGCCAATACTTTAATAATTAACGCCCAAAAGACCTTTTAAAACCACTTCCGCTCAGATTCCATGAGGCCTCAGTCCTTCATTGGCCTGCGGCCATACATGGAATCTTATGCTCTATATTATCAAACCTATACCTGAAATAAAAACCAGACTCCTGTATGGATTTCAAAAGCCGGATTTATTTTAAACTGGGTTACCATATAAATATTAACTCAAAAACCCAACCTATCTAACACGTAGAACACGAGTCCTTCATACTCAAGTCTACACAAATAATCAATCTTTTAAACCATGTTTATACCTACCCGCAGGAGGCGGGCAGCATTCCCACCAGGCCATGACATAGCAATGAAACACAAGGCTGCTTGGCTCAGGAAGGACTGCCCTTTCTAACATCAGCAAAAGCATCAGCAAGAACCATTTCATCCCTCTGACTCTGTACCAAAAGCCTCAAAAACTGATACATCTAACCCCAAATCATCCGAGTATTAATGATCCGCTGCTCTTGGCTGAGCCCCATGAATAAACGAGTGTCCAAAGATCCACAAAACCGTTCATTAACCACTTAAGGACTTGGCCTATTTTGGGCTTAAGGACACAACAATTTTTGGCGGGTTTTCATCTCCATTTTTCAAAAGCCATAACTTTTTACTTTTGTGTCGACGTGGCCGTATAAGGGCTTGTTTTTTGCGTGGCGAACTGTAGATTTTAGTTTCAAATGGTTTTATTAATTTTTCTCTGAAAAAGCCAAAAATACAATACCTGAAGGTCTGCAAAGCAGACACGGTCGCCATAGGCACGATCGCCATAAGGCAGGCACAATCGCCACCGGCACAATCGCCGTAGGGCAGGCGCAATGGCCTTAAGCCCTGAAGATATGTAGTCAGCCAGACAATCTATGGCTGACATCTTTGGTATCGTTCACATGTGCAGGCTATTAGTATATGCAGTCACTCCTGCCCAATTTGGGCTGGGTTGAGTGGGTGACTGCATATTAGCCTGCCAGGAACAAGCTGCTCCTCCACACATTGTCTGGCTGACTACATATCTTCAGGGCTTAAGGCCATTGCGCCTGCCCTACGGCGATTGTGCCGGTGGCGATTGTGCCTGCCTTATGGCGATCGTGCCTATGGCGACCGTGTCTGCTTTGCAGACCTTCAGGTATTGTATTTTTGGCTTTTTCAGTGAATATGTGTTTTTTTGTTTTTTTTTTCTTTTTCCTCACCTCTGTGATTTTATTAATTTTTCTCAAACTATTACAGTATAGTAACTATAGATATACCCCTCGCAGGAGGATTTCAAGATGAAAAGATTTATAAAACGTAACATAAGAAAGCTTAGTCAAGTATCCAGTCAACAACTTCTGCAAACCATGTAGTGTATTATTGGGTGTAGTTCTGCTGCTATCCATACCTACCATAGGGCTACTTTATATCTCTCTTCTCCCCAACTAATCGCTAAAGGGCCTCTGAGACCTGGAGCTCCTAAGTAGTCAGACCCCGGCTGCCATGTTTTCAAGAACAGCTCCATCCTGTCTTCTCTGATAGCTGAAAGCTTCTTGAACGCCATCATCAGCGAGATTCTAGCTTTGACCGGGCCTATCTGCAATACGGGCGATAACCATTGTGAGGCTATATATACTCTGGTTGCCATACAGATGTTTTGAGCCAGTTTATGCTGTTGGTTGTTGACGCCTAGTTGTTTATCCGCCAGCAAACCTGTCGCTGGGGATCGGTCAAAGAGCTTACCAATCACTGATGAGACTAGGCCAGCAACCTGTCTCCAGAGGGATGTCACCCTCGGACAGGTCCACCAGGTGTGCACAGTAGAGCCTAATTCCGCACAGCTTCGAAAGCAAGACGATGAGCGGGTCTGATTGTATTTGCTAATTATTTCGGGGACCAAGTAGGATCTGTGAAGGATCTTAATTGAGGTCTCCACCATTGTGCAACAATGATGCCAACGAGGGGGAGGGGGAGGGAGAAGGAGAGATTAAGGTCTCTTTCTCATCTAATCATATACGGAAGTTTTCTGTCTAGACGGGGTTGGTTCATAGATGCATATAGACATGAGATGGTCCCCAGTTGAAGGGGGGGGTCCATAGGCATATCCTTTCGAATGTGGTTTTGTTGTGTATAGATGTTGACCTAGGCAGAGATGCTCTAACAAAACTGTAGATCTGGTGAGCCATCGATTGTTGGGGATGTCATATTTCTTAATAATCTGGGGAATGCTAAGGAGCATTTGGAACTGTAGGAATCGGTGTAAATGTGTTATACCCTTGTTCCTTCACCACCGGAAAGCCCCCTGTTGGGTACTAAAAGAGAAATCCTGGTTAGGGATAACGGGTTAAAGGGGCGGGAAATCTGTCATCAAGGAATATTTGAATCTGTTTTTTCTCCAGATATCAAAAAGATGAGCTGTCAATAGGGACAGTAGTCGCAAGGTCGAGACCCTGAAGCCCCTATCCCAAAAGACTGTATGGAGGTCCACTGGGGCTATCATAGAGGCCTCTAGTTCTGCCCAAATTGGTGCTCCCAACCCTGCGAATATTGGGGGAATCTGAGACAATTGGGTCACCGTAAAATATCTTTGAAAGTTAGGTACAGCTAGTCTGCCCACCCGTCTGTGGTAGTACATAACATTTTGCCTGGTTCTTGGTCTCTTTCCCCTCCAGATAAATTGGGAGACTGCCTTTTGGATCTCTTTCAAATCTGCCACCAGAATGTTAATGGGGAGGCATCTGAAAAGAGAGTAGTTGTGGTAGTATTGTCATTTTGATAGCATTTATGCGTCCAATCCAGGACAAGGTGGGCTGGTCCAATTTTCTCAGATCTGCCTTAACAGATTTAAATAATGGGGGATAGCTCCACCTGTATAACGAGGCTAGATCGGGGCTTAGTTCTATACCTAAGTAAGAAAGTGTGAGGGAGTGTGGAACCCAAAATTGAGGTCTATCAGCTTTTTCATCTGGTTGGAGATATTAATATAAAGAGCTTCAGTCTTGTCCATATTGACCATTAAGCCTGACACCTCTGCAAAGGAGTCAAGAGATCTAATCAGGTTGACTAAGGAGGTTAGGGGTCTAGTAAGAGATAGTGGAATATCATCTGCTAAGAAGCTCAGTTTAGATTCCCTTTCCCCACATCTAAGACCCAATATATTTGGATTTTGTCTTATTAGGCAGGCCAGAGGTTCCATCGCAAGTGCGAATAGGGCTGGGGACAGTGGGCAGCCTTGTCTTGTCCCTCTCTGGATAGGAATCGAGTCCTTCTCTGAACTGGGGAGCTTCGGTCTCGCAGACGGACAAGAGTACAGGGATCTCAAGGCTGCCACACCCATCCTATCTAAGACTGCAAATAGATAGTCCCATGACAAGCTATCAAATGTTTTTTCTATGGCAAGTGCTAGGAGGAGCAGTGGGGACTTTTGAGTTTGTGAGATGTGGACTAGGTTCAAAATTTTTCTAACGTTATTTGGGGCTTAACACGTGGGTATAAAACCAACTTGGTCCTTGTGGATCAGGGTGCCGAGGAATTTATTTAGCCGGGTGGCAAGGATGCTAGTGAATATTTTATAGTCAAGGTTTAGGAGAGAGATGGGGCGGTAGTTCTTCGGGGTGGTGTGATCTTTATTGGGTTTAGGAATTACCACTATGAGAGTCAAAGAATTCTTTGGGTATGTGTTTTCCCTATAGGATGTCGTTGTACAGATGGACTAGGGGGTCGGAAAAGGATTCTGCAAATTTTTTATAGTAGAGGGCAGTCAACCCGTCCGGCCCTGGGGCCTTGCCCAGTTTTAGTTTTTTTCATGGTTTCTTCCACCTCCTCTGTCACAACGGGCTGATTTAGATCAAATTGTTGATTAGAGTCTAGCTGAGGTAGGGAAATTCCATCTAAAGGTGCATTCCCATTAACGTATATCGGCTCTGTTTTCACGCCGAGTCGATATACGTTGTCCTCGTATGCAGGGGGGGGGGGGGATGATGGAAGAGCCAGGAGCAGGAACTGAGCTCCCGCCCCCTCTGCCTCCTCTGCGCCCCTCTGCACTATTTTCAATGGGGAGGGGTGGGGTGGGGGCGGGGCTAATTCTAGGAACTTAGCCCTGCCCCGCTCCACCTCCTTTCATTGCAAATACTACAGAGGGGGCGGGAGCTCAGTTCCTGCTCCCCCCCCCCCCCCCACACACACACGAAGGCAACGTATATCGGCTTGGCGTGAAAACCAAGCCGATATACGTTCGTGGGAATGCACCCTAAGAAGGATTGTGGTGCTGATGGGTGTCTTTGTGGCTTATGTTTATAAAGGGAGCTGTAGGACTCCCGGAATGTCTGGGCTATGGTGCGGAGGTTTGATGTGCATGTCCCATTATTGGATTGGATAGAGTAGAGTGTGTTGAGCCTCTCTCTTTGCCTGAGCTAGGCGGCTAGTAGTTTATCAGGTTTATTAGCCAGCCGGTAATAGTGGGCCTTCGTCCACTGGAGGGCTCTCTCAGCTTGGGATGTGTAGAGTAGGTTTAATTGGAGCTTTATGTCTCTTATTTCTTTAATTAAGGCTAGGCTTGGAAGCTGTTGATTAGCTTGCGTCAAGGTGCCTAGCCGTCTCACTAGGTCATTTATTTTTCCAGCTTTCTCTCGCTTAATATGTGACGCAATTTTAATGATCTGTCTCCTCATGAACGCTTTGTGTGCTAGCCAAACCCAGATCGGGTTGTGAATCAGGGGTGACATTAGTAGTTAAATAGGTTTTCAGTTGGTCATTAATTTTAGAGTGAGACACTGGATTTTTAAGGAGAGCTTCGTTAAGTCTCCATCTTCCCGAGTGTGTGCGTGGGAGGTGATCTAGGAGATGGGTCATGACTATATCGTGGTCTGACCAGGCGCATGGGATGTGTCGGGCTTGGACCAACGCCGGTAGGATCGAGGTGGATACTAGGGTCCAGTCTATGCAAGAGTAGGACTTATGGGATGGGGAAAAGAAGGGTGTAACCTCTTCGTGCTCCATGTTTCTCCCTCCACACATCTGCTATTGCGAGATCTGCTAATGCCGTTTTTAATGAGGCTCGCTGCGCTGGGCTTAGTCTATCCGAGCCTGAATGAGAGCGATCTAAGGAGGGGGACTGCACCATGTTAAAATCTCCCATCCAGTAGAAGTGGGAGTCTGGGATATTTCGGAGTTTGTTAGCCACTATAGTAAAAATTTTATGTGGGTTTGTGACAGGGCGTAGGAATAACTATTGTTGTTTTATTGTCATAGAGAGTACCCTGCAGGATAAGAAATCTGCCCTGTGGGTCAGCTTCTATATGGGTGACATTTAGTGGGAGGGCATTATGCACAAGAATGGTGATTCCCTGATGTTTCTTGAAGGCTGTTGAGGAGTATACTTGAGAGTATTGGGGGATGAAAGTTAGCTGGCGCGGAGGTGGAGGAGAAGTGGGTCTCCTGTAGGCATATAATATCTGGTTTGAGTTTCAGGTAATGTGCCAGTGCTTTATGTCGTTTTATAGGTGAATTGAAACCTTTGACGTTATAGGAGAGGATAACTACTATCTTGTTGGTGTTTTTTTTTTTTTTTTTTTTTTAGGTGCTATTGAGAGCTCAAATATATGGTAAACGTCCCCGTAGCTTCTGCCTATTTGGGGCCACGGGGCTCCCGATTTGAGGATTGCTGGTCTCCAGCAGGCTGTTTTCCTAGATAATACTACATAATATGATAGGTATGCACGGTGGTGATTTTCGGGTGTTGCCTTAGATAAAGATATATATGTTTGAAAGAGCTTGTAATTAACAGTAACATAACACTGTATTAGGCTTGTAGGCCCAAGGTGGTCCTGACACCGGGTGCGTCCCCCATATTATGTGGGGTACTCACTAGGTCCGGAGCGGAGTGGACAACAAATACCTCCATTCCATCCTGGAGCTAAATATAAAGGGTTAGAAATTTGATCACATCCACAGGCCTCAAAGATTAACTATATTTAACATTGGCCAAACTATGTATCACGTAAATTCTGAGGGTGGCTAAACAGAACAGTCACGGTACATAGGGCCCTATATGCAAACCTTTGGGCGACTGCCTAGTTTAGTCCCTTGTGAAAAGGAACAGAACATCACAGCTTTTTTGTTTGGAGGGTCAGGGAGACGAGTCTTAAAACCTCTTTAATTGTTTAGAGTCTGCTAACATAACACCCCCCCCCCCATCCCTGATGGTTCAGCGAGGTGCATGTAGGTGTACCGTACAATCTCGTTGAGTGAGGTGCTGTTCTATTGGGAAGGCTGGGCTTGACGCAGGGTTCCAGTTGTTGACCAGGTCCTTGTCGGCCTTTGGGCTCTGGGAGTCGCGACATTCGGTTTGACGAAAGGGATTCTTTCTTCCTCCAGGACAACTGAGGAAGGTCTTCCTTCTTCTAGTGTTCGGAGATTATACGTTCGTTGGTTGATTCTGACGTTCAGTGCAAAGGGGAAATTCCATCTATAGCGGATATTCGCTCTTTGTAGCACCTGGGTAAGAGAATTTGTTAGCGCAATTTTCGCTATTCGATATACTGTGGGTGCCATATTAGATAGGAATAAAGTATAGGCCTGGAGAGCCTTTCAAAGACCACACGTCTTACATCATGTGTGCCAAAAAGCTTCTAACCTTTATTTAGGCGGGTAAAAGTTTAAATAAGGTTTCAACACAGGAAGTTAGGTAATTTAGGATACAGTTACATTATTTTGTGTGCTGATAGGTTATTCTCATAGGGAGGTATTTGTGAGGTAGGTGTGAGATCATTCACCCAGGAGGAGCTTTCCTTGAGCATGCTCTATTCATTCTTGACTTATGGTCCGAAGGAAATACTTCCTGTTTCTCTTTGTGTGCCAGCCATTTCCTGTCCTTTTACACACATTCCTAGATAAGTTCTCTGCTGGTTAGAACCAGTTTGACCAGTTTATGGACACAAAGCACTGCTCCTTCAATTCTTGTGGAGGTGGAGGGGCGATGTTCCCTTCCCCCAGAGGATTAGATTAGAGACACAATATAGCATCTTCACAGCTGATAAAAATATAGACAAAATGGCAAACCTCTCAGCCATCTACCACAGTCTCAGGCTCCTTCTTTTAGCCTGATTGGGGCGATATCCGCATAGATCTGGACAGTTGGCGATACCCCTGGGAGTACTGTTAGATTTCTTGCGGCTGCTAGTATCTGGTCGCGCATCTCGTCATAGTGGAGTTTGAGGACGATGTCCCTTGGTAGATCTGGGTTGTTCCGTCTACTCAAGGCCCGATGGATACGGATGATGCGTAGACTTTCTTGAGATACTTGTGGTAGCAGGGCAGAAAATAAGTTAGTTGCTGCTTCACAGAGGTTGCTGATTGCCTCTGGCATACCTCTGATTTGGATATTTGCTCGTCTACTTCTGTTTTTCCAGGTCTTCACTTTTCCAGAGCTTTTACACGCTCAGAGACCTCATCGCCCTTGGCTCGTTTCTGTTCTAGGGCTTCCACTATGTCATCTGTCTTATGTTTCAGATCAGCGGTGCGCTGCCCCAGGACATAATTCTGGCTGTTAATGTCGCGAAGCATGGACTGTAGTTCTGCTTTTAAAAGGTGTTGTATACGTACGAAGAGTGCCATATCAGAGGCAGTGAGTGAAGAATCTTCTGGTGTTGGTCTCCCAGTGGTGGTGATGTTGCTTCATCCATATTCGGAGCCTGTGTCTGTGGTCTTTCTAGTTCGGAGTTGGTGGGTTGAGCATTTGAAAAAAGTTCTGGAAGCGTGCTCTGGGAAGTAAAAGCTCGTGACTTGTTCTGCTTTTTAATTCTCTTTGGCATAGTGGTGTGGTATCGACTCGGATCCCATCAAAATGACCAGGACGGGATGGAGCATAGGTCACAGATGAGAAAAAAACATTGTGACCGTGTATGTGCCCCTCTGGCTTGGCGGGGGTTCTTAGTGGATCTGCAGCATAGGTTTAGATGTTAAACGTTGCAGTGGACGGGTAATTCATGGAATTCCGCCACTTGCGTTTTTTTTCACTTATTTGTATAAGTTGGGACAGAGTACGTTATCAGCACTGGCCACTAGGTGGCATCAAAAGCTTAAACACAAAAGTGGGTTGTGGATACAGTGCTAGTGTTTGCCACTAGGTGTCAGCAGCACTCTCGGGGAAACGTGGAGAGACTTGCAGTTCTCAGTTTCACCATTAGGTGGCGACCGTGGCCTCAGGGAAGAGCAGAGCGTGGCTCCTGACAGTCCTTTCAACCTGCAGTGGGGAGCAGCTCAGCTACTGATCAGGTCTGTTTAAGTTCTTTCTCCCCCCCCCCCCCCCCCCTTTCCTCCTGCTTCACTTCTATGGGCCTGGGTAGGGGGACATGAAGGGGCTTCTGTTCACACCTTTTCTAGTAGGGTGGCAAGTCACTGCCGCTGTACCCACCGCTGTCGCCCCGTCCTCCGCTGCGTTGTCAGAGCCCGCTGTATGTCCTGAGGGTCCTTCAGTCCTCAGCCACTGGTCTGGTTGCGAACTGTAGTTTTTGATGGTGCCATTTTTGGGTGCATAGACTATATTGTAAAAGTTTTATAATTATTTTTTTTTATGATAAGAGGGGGAGAAAACATCAATTTTGCCATAGGTTTTTTTTTTTTTTTTTTTGTACAGTGTTAATCATGCAGCATAAATGATACAATACGTGTTATCTGCGGGCCAGTACAGTTACAACGATACCAAAATTCTTAGATATATTAATTTTTTTTTTAGGTTTTTCCACTTTTCTGCAATAAACCTTTTTTTTTTTTTTCTAAATCCCTGCATTCAAAGTCCTGTAACTTTTTTTAATTTTTTTCTATGTGCGGAGCTCTGTGAGGGCTTATTTTTTGCGAGACAAGCTGTAGGTTTTATTGGTACCATTTTGGGGAAGGTACGGCTTTCTTGATCACTTTTATAGCATCTTTTTGGGAGGCAAAATGCTAAAAATTAGCATTTTGGCTCTGTTTTTTAGAGTTTGTTTTTTTTTTTTTTTACGCTTTTTGCTGTACAAATCAAAAAGCATGTTCAACTTTTTGTACACGTCGTTACAGACGCGTCAATACCAAATATGTGCCATTGTAACTTATTTTTTTACTTTTTTTTTTTTATGCTAATATGAGAAGCACAAAGTTTTTTTTTTTTTTTTTGTTTGTTTTTACCTTTTTGGTTTTTGTACCTTTTTTTTATTTTTTTTTATTTTTTTATTTGCACCAGTTGTGTCCCTCTGAGGGACCTAAAGCACAGCACTGATTATCGTTGTGATAAGGCATGGCAGGACTTCTGCTAAACTCCCTCCCTCTGTAATTACCCCCCCCCCCCACCTGTGCAGGCTTACCAGTCTTCCTCCCCTTTCATTCTGTGCAATGGGAGGGCGTGGGATGGGGGTGGAGCTAAGCACCAGTCCACCCCGCCTCTTATTGATGCCATGGACAAGGGGCGGGATGGAGGTGGAGCTAAATGCCTGCCCGGAGGAGGCGGGGTGGAGCAGCACTTGACTCCGCCTCGCCCATTGCACAGAACGAAGGGGGAAGAAGACAGGTAAGTCTGCAATGAGGAGGAAGGGGAAATGGGAGATGGCCTGGTGAAGTTGGCACATTTGCGCCGGCCTCACCAAGTCATATGAACAGGCGCACAAACGTTTGAGTTGTGTGCCCGTTCACCCAATCTTTCACTTACAACGTAGCGTATATCGGACGGCTGTAAAAACGGCCAGACGATATGCGCTCGTGAAAGAAGCGTCAGTGTGCCTCAGGAAAACTTTATGCCATTCTCATGCTCAGACGCATCGGTGAATAAGAGGCGAGCAAATCACTTTGAACTGCGCCAAAAACACTCAGCATCTCAACGCTCCAAAATACGCTGATAAAAATGCACACTGAAGCAACATCACTTCATAACCTGAGCTACAAATCAAACACTGACACTAGCTTGTTTAATAAGCTAAACGTAATAGCAGACCCTAGAGCCTTGGAAAAAGCAACCGCTTTGTATTCTCGGAACCATAGTCTAATTTGCTGAAAAGAATTAATTGGTGACACCCCCTAGCCATTTCTGAAAAATGATATCCATGCCATTCATTTCATGATAGACTTATTAGGCAAACCTGCTTTAAATCTAGGAAGTAAACAGAAACCTTCCCATCCTGCGAATGCTTATCCTTATCCTTTTCGAGCTTACACCATGGTGCAGACGGCCAGTGACAATTCCTGAATACCCCGTAATCTTGCTTACAAGAAAAAGAACAAATAAACCGTAAATAACTTTAATTTGGATGCTAAAAACCTAAATCCACTTGTGAAGCGGAACTACCATTAAACTCTAGCAAAACTGCATCCATCTGAGCAGATCATGCTTCTGAATTGACAGTCAACATACTCACTGCGAAGGTAAAGACCTCTTGTGACTCAAAACCTTCTGAAAAGAAATTTAAAAAATACCAATCAATGGTGCAACTAGCAATTATAATGCCCAAGAATTCTAATCTGATGCTTGGGAAAAATGTTTCTCATGACCCAGTAGGATACCCCAGAAATTCCATCATTTAACAAACCTTTTAAGTTCCTTACAATTGGCTTTATCAGGAGGACCAACAAATAAAAAAATCATCCAAATAATGTTCCCCCCAGGATAAAACCAGCACAATATGAACACTCGTCGGTACCTACAATTCCCCATTTGCAATGATTCCCATTAACTGCAAAGCGCATCCCTTTTCGCATCCCAGAAAATGAGGTGCCCCGAGGATGCACCCTAAGAGCCACTTAATTATACTGAGCTAAAACCAAATTCAGCCATAATCTTACATCCTTCACATCCCATTTTATATTGGGGTAAATCACCTATTTTTGATGGAATCTCTCGTCTTATGAAAACCAGGAGATCACAACAATTTGTCTATATGCTGAAACAAAACCTGACATAGAAGTCGAGGATCGTCCAAAAAATACATTAGCAAAAACACAAAGCCTGTAACCAATTACTAAAAGATCTGTTTCTTAGGTAATTATTATCCTTTTATTAGCTTTTTACTGAAGGCAACAATGATAAAGCAAGTAACTATAGAACAAATCCGATTAACCCCAGCAGCATTCCAAACCACTGGCTGCTCCAACTCTGCAGCACTCAGAGGTACCGCCAACAGTTACCTCAGAAATGCCACCAACTTTCTCTCAAGCAGAGCTCCGAGTTACCAACTGCAGTGAGTTACCACCAGTTACTAATCCTCTCCCAAATAGTGAGAGACCTCAGAAATCCACCCAGATCAAATCAGATATATAATCTCATACGGAGTAGAATTAGCCCTAGATAATAATATAATAATAATAATAATAATAATCTTTATTTGTGTAGCGCCAACTTATTCCGCAGCGCTTTCAGGCATGGATAAATGCAAAACCATACAACAATTGCAACAATTACAATGTGAGATACATTGGGTTAGACACAAATGGGTTGGGGGTGGTACAGGAGTTGCAGGGGTTGGGGAACACAGGCAATAGGAAATTTTATGTACAGATCATTTATCAGAAGGCAAACAGGGTGGAGCACCATAGGGAGGGGCGAGGGACTAGGTCAGGAGATTTGTTATGCCTCCCTGAAGAGGTGCGTTTTTAAGGCACGTCTGAAATTTCGTGCATCGGGAATTGTCCGGATGCCTTGGGGTAGAGCATTCCAGAGGATGGGTGCTGCTCTGGTGAAGTCCTGTAGGCGAGCATGAGAGGTTCGTATTACAGGGGTGTTTAGTCTGAGTGTGTTAGCGGATCAGAGTGAGCGCGCTGGGTGGTGTACTGACAGTAGGGAGGCGATGTATGGTGGCGCAGCGCCATGCAGAGCTTTGTGAGTGAGGTAGAGGAGTTTAAATTTAGTTCTGCAGTGGATGGGCAGCCAATGCAGCGACTGGCATAATGCAGAGGCGTCTGAATAACGATTGGATAGAAAAAGGAGTCTAGCTGCTGCATTTAGTATGGATTGGAGTGGAGCGAGTCTAGTGCGAGGGAGGCCAATGAGTGGCGAGTTGCAGTAGTCAAGCTGGGAGTGGCTGGAGGGCAACCACGAGTGTCTTTAGCGTGTCCGTGGTTAGGAACGGACGTATTTTAGCAATATTTCTGAGCTGCATGTGGCATGTTTGGGTGAGAGATTGGATATGGGGGTCAAAGGAGAGGTCAGAGTCCAGTGTGACCCCAAGGCATCGGGCATGCCGTCTGGGGGTTATGATGGTGCCAGACACTGGAATGGAGATGTTGAGGTGAGGTCGGTTAGAAGGTGGAAAGACAAGGAGGTCAGTTTTAGAGAGGTTTAGTTTGAGAAAAAGGGAGGACATTGTCCGCTGTCTCTAACACTGACAGTCGGTGATATTTTGGAGGAATGGTCCAGAGATCTCACGAGAGGAGGTGTATAGTTGGGTGTCATCAGCGTAGAAATGGTATTGGAGGCCAAATTTGTGGATGGTTTGTCCAATTGGGGCAATATAGATAGAGAAAAGAAGGGGACCAAGGACCGAGCCCTGGGGTACCCCGACAGCGAGAGGAAGTGGAGCAGAGATAGAACCAGCAAAGGAAACGCTGAAAGAGCGGTCAGAGAGGTAGGAAGAGAACCAGGAGAGAGCAGTATCCTTTAGACCAATAGAGTGGAGCATAGTGAGGAGATTATGGTCGACAGTGTCAAATGCAGCAGACAGGTCAAGGAGGATTAGTAGGGAGTAATCACCTCTCGACTTTGCAGTCATCAGGTCATTTGTTACTTTTGTAAGGGCAGTTTCGGTCAAGTGTAGAGAGCGGAAACCAGACTGGAGGGGGTCGAGGAGCGAGTTGTCAGTGAAAGCGAGTAAGGCGGGAGTAGACCAGACATTCCAGTAATTTGGAGATAAAGGGGAGGTTTGAGACGGGTCGGTAGTTGGCAGCATTAGTCGGGTCCAGGGTTGGTTTTTTAAGCAGAGGGGATATAATAGAGTGTTTGAATGAGGAGGGAAAAGTGACAGAGGTTAGGGAGAGGTTGCGGATTGTAGTGAGGTGAGTAATGAGAGCTGGGGAAAGGGAGCGGAGGAGGTGAGAGGGGAGAGGGTCGCTAGCGCAGGTGGTGGGGCGGGCAGCGGAAAGGAGCCTGGAGACTTCTTCCTCTGTCGTTGGTTCTAGCATAGTGAGTAGGTGCTGGGTGCAGTGCTGATGAAACTGGGATCAGGGCTAACCATGGAGCTTTCAGAGATTTCTTCTTGAATGTGGTCGTTTTTGTTTTTTTTTTTGAAATAGGCAGCTAGTTCTCCAGCAGTCAGGTCTGTCGGAGGGGCCTGTTCCTTGGGGCTGAGGAGGGAGTGAAAGGTCTCAAAGAGTTGTTTGGGGTTGTGGGATAGTGAGGAGACAAGGAAGGTGAAATAAACTTGTTTGGCATGGTGAAGGGCTAGGTTATACGTTTTAAGCATGAATTTGAAGTGGAGGAAGTCTGCCGGCAGCTTTGACTTTCTCCACAGCCGCTCGGCGCACCTAGAGCACCGCCGCATGAAGTGTGTTTGGGACGTGAGCCAGGGTTGCCGTGGTCTGCGTTTGACGGCTCGCGTAGATGCTCCAGTCTACTAACAACCACTCCATTTTTATACCCACAGCGGCAGGCAGCAAGCCATTTTCGCAGTTCCGCACTCCCTATTAATAAAACACATCTGTTAAGACATAAATTCCCCATCTTCCCTGAACCAGCCCTTAGCTGAATAAGCCTAGGAAGGGTTAACACTGACACATTTACAACTGACCAATCTACCTAAACTAGTATACAGGATAAATCCTTCTATACACCGGTGCCAGTAACCAGGTATACCACCTGGCTACCGGGGGTCTCGCCATCTTGTAGAGCTCCACCTGTACCCTGCACCTCTCTCAGTGCTGGACTTTGTGTTGGCATCTGGTGGGCACTGTTCTTGCTGCCCGGTCTCAGTCGCCTCCATGCAGATAAAGGTAAAGGGTGTCTCACTCCTTCCGTGTTCTCTTCGCTGGCGGTTTTCTACCGACAAATCCTCCTCAGATACAAACGTTCACACAATGTCCTCTGCCTGTTCAACTCTCCTCCTGGCCTGCACTTCTGACAAGTCCTAAAACTGAAGTGCCGGGGATTACAGACATCTGTGAAGTTATTCCTCACTGTCCACTTCATCCGACTCTGACTATCAGCCACCTCAGAAGGTCCTCCATCTTCACAAAGGATCTGAGGCTGTTATTGTGAGAGGAAAGCTAGTGAGGGAGATGCAGCCGCAACACTAGTAGCTCTTCATGAACTGGAGGAGGTGGTTTGCAGAGCAAAGCCACCCAGCAGGAACCATGAGCCTTCAGTTCCCAGTAGAGTCTATAAAAGAGCAAGGAAGTGGCAGCAGCAATGGTGGAGTACAAATAAAAGAATCCCCTTATTCTCCGTGATATACAGGTCTTGTGAGAGGAGCTGACAGGAACAGGGAGTCTTCACTTGGATTCAGTAACTGCTCACAATCTTGTGGTGCTGTATTAAAAAAAAAAACCTAGCTCACCATCCTGCCAGCACCTCCTTATATCAGCTCTCGCTTCCTCTCACCAATGGTTCCCACCAATCGGCTTCTGTTGGTAGGGCCGGAGCTTCACAGAAGGATCCCTCAGGCATATATCTAGATTCATCAGCACTTCAGCACTATTCAGCAAATCCAGCAACCTGATTTGTTCTGATTGACAATTCCAGCAACCTGATTGGTGAATAGTGCTGATGAATATAGATATATGCATCCCTCAGGCTTCTTCCCACCATTTTCCTCAGACCAATCACCATCCATCCTAGGGCTCCAATGTTTCCCTGGGAACCCCCAGCACCTTCCAGCCTGCTCACAGCTGACCCTGTAGTGAACTCAAAGAACACCTATTAAATACCTACCTAATAAGCCAATACTTAGTTTTGTGTAACACAGCATAATGGTGCCCTCAATTGGTATAGATGCCTCCTTGGTAGTAGTGACCACAATTAACAATAGTGCCCCCTTTAAGTCCTCCTGCACACAGACAGATATTTGTTGAGGAAACTCTTTAGTGCTGTAGTGAAGGAGATCCCTGCAGTGGCCCACGTGATGCAATGACATCCTAGTGCTGGAGACCCATTCCAGTGTTCTCATTGGCACTTGGCACCAGATGATCCAATGCACGGGGCTAAAGATTCGGGGCTTAACCTCTGAATACCTGTTGCAATTCCACAATTAATTTTACTTGGGGGCAGAAAAAAAATCTATTATACATACAAGTCAGTGAGATTAGTTTTCAAGTCTCGGCCTTCCGGCTTGTACTTCTAACTGCTACAGAAAGTCTTGCGTCTTATTACATGTATAAATATATAATTTAACTACTTTCTTTCCCCAGCAATGCAATCCTCCTTTATCTCATTAGAAAGTTTAAGACCCCTGATCATTGGTACCCATCAGACATCCAGAAACGGGCGCGTGTAGATGAGTACCTTGCTTGGCACGTCACAAATGCTCGTCCAGGTACTTCCAAGCTGTTTTGGCTCAAGGTAAATATGTCTATTAAAACAAGATGTGCTTCCCACCCCCATGCAACAGTGTAAATGAAGTCTCGTATTCCATCAATATCCAGAAAAGGCATTCATACTTGGTTTGTAGGGGTGGGGTGTTTTTGTCCAGTGTCCTGGATCTACTGAGAAGGTTAATGAGAGGGGAAGCCAAGACTAATGTATGCTGCAACTGACCGGGATAAAGCCCCTAAAAACCAAAACTCTGTTGGAGGAGACTTATTGTCTTAAAGGGGATGTCTTAAGTTAATGGAAACCTCTATCACCTCGTCCCCATGGTATAACACAAATCGGCAGTTCTCCCTTGTTCATCCACCACAAGCTCTAGCCTCCGCAGTCTGTTTAGACATCTGTGACAGCAGCCAATGACTGTGTTCAGCCACAATCATTCATCGCTGTCATTGGCTGCTCCAGCTTGTTGGTAGGCGGGCTCGGCATGCAGAGTGACGTCACAGGGAGTGCCAAGCTATTGCCGAACTGTGCGTGGGTGCTGTCTCTCTGCGAGTGTTCATATGCTGTTGCAGAGAGACAGCATGCATGCATAGTCTCTGCAATAGCTCGGCACTCCCTGCTAGGCTGTGAATGCTACACTACTAATGATGTAGTGTACACTGATCTGTAGGATGGAGACTACAGAGAATGGATGCTTCGGCACTGGAAGAAGAATCGGCTGGAGGTGAGGTGACCCGAGGGAACTGCAGGAGACGGGAGAAAATGCAATAAGGAGACTGCAGGGGGAGGAATAGGTAAGTTTGTTTTTTTTGTTTTGTTTTTTTCTTCTCTTCCTCCTAATGACAGAACCCTTTTTAATATCAGAATCTCAATTTCAAATCTGTAAAGTTTTTAGTACAAGCAAATAGAGTTTTAATAAAACATTCACTACTGTACAGCATTAAAATATATGGTGTATTAAGACAGGCTGCAGATAGTAGGGCACTTGTGTTAGAAAAATCCATGCATATGGCAAATCCATCACTTAACTATTCTAAGGTATCTTTCTTTTTGCTCTAGGGCATGACTCCATATGTCACTGGGCACGAGGTAACCCCTGAGAAGCTAAATGCTGCTCTGTGTGAGTTTAAGACCATTTCGACAACGATACAAGATGTATTTCTGCAGGACAAACCATTCCTTGTTGGCGATGAGGTCTCTATTGCTGACGTGGTAGCTCTGGCCGATATCGGACAGGTGAGCAAATGCTGATCAACCATGATATTAAAACCACTAATGGGTGACATGAATAACATTATCTTGTGACGACTGCATCCGTCAAGGGGTTGGATTTATTGGGCAGGAAGTGACCATCACTACTTGGAAGTTGGGTTGGGGAAAAAAAGGTCTAACTAACTTTGACAAGGACTAGATAACTAGGTGTCAGCACATCTCCAAAATGGCTGGCCATTTTTGTATCCAGTTCCTACCAAAACTAGTCTTTGGAAGGACAACTGGCAAAAGTCATGGGCACCCAAGGCATCCATGATTTGCTTGTGGCGCAAAGGTTAGCTGGTCTGCTCTCAGAAGAGCTACTGTAGCACAGACTTTTGAAAGGAAAGCTATTGCTGGTAATGATAGACATCAGAGCATATTGCATAGCTTGTTGTTGATTGGGCTATGTAGCCACAGACTGACACCTGGCCACCAGCCAAAATGGCTATAGTGTGAGCGTCAGAATGTGGACAGTGGAAGGTGGCCTAATCTGATCCTTGTTTTCCTCATGTGGATGAAATGGTACCAAGATACACTATGGGAAGTAGGCAAGCTGGCCAGTCATGTGACTTGCTGGGCAATGTTGGGCTCTTGAATTTACTTGGATGTTACTATGACTCATTCCACCTACTGCAGCGCCCAAGCGGAAGCCGGACGTTGTGGGTGAGACTACGGGGTTCTCAAGGTGGTTGTCACAGGTGACTCTGTGATCTCTCCCCAACAATGGCGGAATGTGACCCAGCTCTGTTGCACACAGTGCAAAAAGAACAGGCAGATGTAAACTATAGTGAACAGTCCTATCAGTGTTGTCACGTAACGCCAGTACTTCTTTTCAAGTAAACTGTTATGGGAGCTGCTGGAAAAGGGAGGGAGTTTAGCAGCAGCTTTGGTACAGTAGCTTCTCTAAAATCTCTTGATATACAGTAAGTGACAACCACTGTATATACTCGAGTATAAGCCTAGTTTTTCAGCACATTTTTTTTTATGCTGAAAAAGTCCCCCTCGGCTTATACTCAAGTCAGGCAAAGCTTAAAAAAACCTCCATACTCCTCTCCCAGCCGGCGTCTGTGTCTTTGGCAGTCGTGCGGCAGGCTGCTTGAATTCTCCCTGCTGTCATCCCCCGCCATCCTCTTTGCTCGGCTCTGTCATCCCCTGCCGTCAGCGCTGTGTAAGTAAGAGCTGTGATTGGCTTGAGCGTCAGCCAATCACAGCTGGCGCTCGATCATTCACAGCCAATCAAGCTGCTTTAGAATTCTCCCCACTGTCATCCCCCTGCTCGTCTTTTAAATACACAGCCGTCAGTGCTGTGTAAGTAAGCGCGGTGATTGGATCGAGCGCCAGCTGTGATTGACTGGCGCTCAATCCAATCACAGCGCTTACTTACACAGCACTGACAGAGCCAAGCAGAGAGGACAGCGGGGGATGACAGCAGGGAGAATTCAAGCAGCTTGTCACACAGACGCCGACTGGGAGGTGAGTATGAAGGGTTTTTTAAACCTAGTATATACTCAAGTATAGCTAGGCTTATACTCGAGTCAATAAGTTTTCTCAGTTTTTTGTGGTGAAACTTATTGTCTCGGCTTATACTCGGGTCGGCTAATGCTCGAGTGTATACACGGTACTTGGATTATGGTAGAGCATTAAAGAGCAGTATGGACATTACTAAACCGTTTTCTACTCCAACTTTGTTTGTTTTTCAGACATTTGTATCAGGGCTTGATGTCTTTGAGGACTATCCTAAGTTGGCAGCTTGGAAGCAAAGGGTGAAGGAGGCAGTTGGAGTAGAGCTCTGCAAAGAAGCACACGAGGGAGTAGCTAATTTCAGGAAGACTGATAAACAAGTTCCTCCAGAGATGAAGGAGAGGTTTAAGGCCATCCTAGAATATTTCAGTCGCTGATAAGTCATTCCAAAATTTACAAGCTACTTTCCAATCTCTTGTGAAAAATGCTTTGTATTATAAATATGCCATAACCATCAGTGTGATCTCAATACATGCTGATATCGCAGAAGTGACCAGCATTTATTAATAAAATTTAAAAATGTAATAAGTGTGTAGCCTCTTATGTTTGGGGTTTTCCTCCTTTCTTATCTCTCATGTTGTGAGCACCTGTGAGCAGGACCTGTTCTCTACCACAACTGTCCAAGACTATCTTATTGCTGCTTTGACTGCAGCATCTCTAGTGCAGAGACCAGGTGGAGCACGTGCCAAGATCTCCCAATAGTGTGCAAGAAAATCACATTGTGGTGACCAGTCTAAATGGATGTCCATGTGACAGTCTGTGGGTGCCTCTGCCTGTTTAATAAATACTTGGCGCTCCTTCACACAGTATCTGCATGTGCAATAGAAACATTCACATGTACAGGGAAATACAGCAAGCTACACTTTTGTGCATAGTTGCACCCCAAATGTCTCCATAGAAGTCTATGGGGGGGGGGGGGTGCAAGTAAATGCACAAGGCATAAGCCTGACAACTGCACAATTTCACAAGAAAAACATATGGAACTCATTAGGCTAAATACATTTAACTCAGGGAGTGCCTGCCACATGCAAATGAACATGCCCTGTGAGTGCAAGAAATACGTTGATATGCACGCAAAAGACTTGTTCACAGTGCAAATGCGTCACGCGGAGTTGCACATATGCTCATGTGAAGGAGCCCATAGGATGCATAAGACTTAAACTGCAAGGGATGTAATCTAAAGCAATTGACTACAAGTACCCCTAGGCCTCATGTCCATGGGTGGTCTCATGCCGGAGCCAAACTTGACCATGGCCGAGGACCCTGCGTACCTGTCCGGGTGTGGAGTACTTCAAACTCCTGCTTTGCCGTGGAATCCGCGGCCCAATTGCAGTGTCAATTGGGGACGGGGTGCGGATCGCCTGGAAGCCGTCCGCACCAAAATGGAGCATGCTGCAATTTTTGTCTTCTGCATTTGGAATCCAGAAAACAAATCCTCTTGTGTAAATCCAAGTGTGAACGCCCATGGCTCCCTATCTTCCGGATTGAATTGCGGATCTTCCGCAATTCACATCTGCCTGTGGACATAAGGGCTTTGAGCTATGTTCATATACAGTGGATTTTCTGTGCGGCTCTTCTGCAGAGAAGATCCACAGCCTTTACAGGAGCAGTAAAGGGGATGAGATTTCTTTAAATCATATCCACACGCTGCAGAGCAAATCTGTACGAAACTTGAGTGGAAATCAACATTGCATGGTTTTTTTTTCGGAATGTCCACTGTGGACATTCTGCAACAAATCATCCTGTGTGGACATGGTTTAAGGCCACTTTCACACAGGCAAAACTCTCGCTGTGTGTTGTGCATAAATCTTGCCAGACTATGACTCCATTCTCTTCAATAGAATCATAGGACATGCAGTGTGTATGTATAGTCACGTTCCTAAGACCGCATCGCCCATTGATTTTGATAGGACCTTTTAATGCATGGCTATCGCATTAAAATCAATGGGGAAACTTCCAATCCTTTAGCGCGTGTGAGGATCTGAATTTCACGGATGCAAGGTGGTTTTGCATGACAAATCACCTCTCGGGTAAAAGGCAAGTTCACGAGCACAATATTGGGCAAAGTTTACCAGTTTCACACAGGATGGAATAGGTCTGTGCTGACAATTTCTGTAAAGTTATCCCCATGGGGCTTGAATTCCACATCTGTCAAAATCCATGTGCCTTTATTGGCAGATTAAAATCTGCTGTGAATTTCTAACATACCAGAGATGGAATTCTGCAATTAGTCTGCTAAAAAGATGCAAGAAACTCTACAAAATGTTCTGCAGAAACAATCTGTATAATGGCTCCTACACACTTGCGATTGTGTTTTTTGTTAACGTGATTGTCAATGGGACTTTCTATTGTAAAAAAAACGCAACGCACGCAACTGCGTTTTTTGGTGCATTGCGTTTTTAACATTAGAAAGTTCCATTGACAATCACGTTAACAAAAAACTCAGTCGCAAGTGTGTGGGAGCCCTTAGACAAAAAACACAACTGCACAGCAGCCTGTGAAATAATTATACCTGTATGATAGCACCATTGGGGCGCTTTCAGATGCCAGTTATGTTCAGTGCTTTTTTTTTTTTTGTGAGCCAAAACCAGGAATGGAGAGAAGGTATAAGGGCTCCCACACTTGCGTTTGCGTTTTTAGTCAACGCGATTGTCAATGGGACCTTCTAATGTTAAAAACGCAACACAGTGCAACTTGCGTTTTTGTTGTGTTGCGTTTTTAACATTAGAAAGTCCCATTGACAAACGCAAGTGTGTGGGAGCCCTAATAGAAAGATTTGCATGTCTTCTGTATTTTGGACCCACTCTTGGTTTTGGGCTACAAAAAAACAGAACATAAAAACTGTTGCGTGAAAGCGCCCTTAGGGCTCACTCACATGGGTGTATGGTGCCTACGTTTTTCATAAGCCTAATGTGTTGCTAAAAGCCCATTGATTTCTATTGGGCCACTCCTCATACCTACCTTTTTCACATGTGCAGAAAAAGACTAAGCATGTATGAAAAATACACATGTAATATGCAGCACACATGCCTGTGAATGAGCCTTTAGATTATGTTTCCAAATAGCAGGTATCCATCCGTAATGTGGGTTAGAGTAACATCAAGGTAAAATAAGGACGACTCTGTCCAAGGAAAGGTGTAATTTGCTTTTAAGATTCCACATGGGGGAGGGATGTGTTAAGAGATTCTGATTTGTGGGTGTTTACGGTGGGGCCAGAGATTTATGCAAAGCTAGATGAAAATTGTTGAAGTTTGTGAAGAGAGATGTGGGGCTGGATAATGAAGAGAAGAATGTTGTCAGCAAATAGGTTTATTTTTGTGGTGGATACCACCAACTTTTATGCCTTATGTGAGTTATGTACTAACAGTCAGGTTCAAAGGCCAGTACGAATAGGCTGATGGAGGACACCCCTGTATCATCCCTCGCTCAGTGGGAAAGGATGATGAGGAATAGCCAGCATACCGAACCATGGTGGAAGGTTTTGGCTTATAATTGAGATGGCCAGTGCACAAAGTGTTGACCAAAGCCCCATTTTTGAAGAACTAAACACCATAGTCTCGTGCTATGGAATCAGTAGCTTTAATATGAAGTGATAAGAAGGGACCATTCAGTCAACTTTCAGCCATCATATGGGCCAAAAGTGTAGCCCTACATAAGCTATTACCCACTTGACAGCCCAGTGTAAAGCCATACTGATCTTTGTGAATCAGATGAGGCAAGAAGGTGTTTAAGTGGCATGCAAGAATTGTCAGAATTATTTATATCTGTATTTAAGAAGTAAATCTAATGATAGTTAACTGGGTTTTTGAGATGGATGTTTCACTTAAAATCCAGCTTTCCCTGCCTTAGAATAACAAATAGGTTTATACTCTTCACTCCTGCTGTGCTGCATGGTGCACTGTGTTACAGGCTTCTTGACTGTGAGCTCTGTCATAGGCTGCAGTGCTTGTGACGTTCTGTAAACCTGGCGGGACTGCTGCAGCCTGTACCCATAAACAGCGGGAGCAGGATCAAGCAGCTGAAGTTTTGAAATGCATGCACACGTCTAAAAAAGATAAAGCCCTGGAGCCGGACGGGTTTTCAAATGAATATTATCCAGCATTCCAGTCCCTCATGGGGCCCTATATGTTTTAAGGCCCATTTAGATGGGGAAAATTTCGGGCAAAGAGCACAAGAGCGCGTATTGTTGCTTCATAGCAGGGCGACTGAAGGAGATTTCACTCCTCACTCTCCCCTGCCCCTCTCCATTCACCTAACATAGCGGCCGTTCAGTACTGAACAGCTGATGTTTACATTGAATGATCATCGGTCAGGATTTTATGCAGCTTAACAGGAAACTTTGGACGCTTTCTCTGCTCCTGACACTGGATAGAGAGAAGGCGTTCAACAGGATCCATTGAGGATATGCTTTTGCAGTCCTGCAGAAATTTGGTTTTGAAGGTAATATACCAAGAGCAAGTCAAGCTCATTACTCCACAGCTTCTCCCAAGGTACTAGTAAATGGAACCCTATTCCGCTGTTTCACCTGTCCAATGGCACCCGCCAAGGAAACCCCCTTCACCCATACTGTTTATAATAATAGAACCTGTTACATCGTACACAACCACGAACAAGCACACTCGGTCAGAACTGCAGAACTGTGAAACAGACTTCATACACACCAACAGGCAAACTCAAACTAACTCAAAACTGCGAAACAGACGTCCTACTCGCGAACAGACATAAACCAATGATTGACAAGTACTCAAAACTAGAGTTGAGCGAACGTATTCTGCCGAGCTTGATGCTCATTCGAGTATTAGCGTACTCGATGGTGCTCGTTACTCGAACGAGCATCACGCTGTGTTCGACCCCGCCCCAGTTTTGGCTCCTCCCCGCTGTGATGTACCTGTTTTGGCCCCTCCACGCCGCAGCGCGTGAGTCAATGGCAAATTTTTTAGCTAAGAGAGAGAATACACACGAACCAAGAAAAAAAAAAAAGCTGGGGACCCGGCGTCCCACATACAAAAATGCTCGAGTCTCCCATTGTAGTCAATGGGGTTCATTACTCGAGTACAGCTCTCGAATTTTACGAAAAGCTCCACTCGCATAACGTGGACCCAAACATTTGGGTGCTCGCTCATCTCTACTCAAAACACATACCTGCACATACAGCCAAATGAAATAACTACAGAATCTATGAGGTATTAGTTCAGATTTTGGCCAAGATCCTTAAGGCCACAAGCCCATTTAACGAGTCCTCGTCTTGCAGGTCCCTACTCTAACAAGACAACTTCCACATGAAACCTGTCTGCATGTGGGGCAATTGTTCTGACAAGGACTGCCCTGTGCTGGAACCAAGGGACGAACCTAGACCTAGATGATAAACAAAACACAGCAGGATGCCAGGGATTTGCATACAACACTGCACACCATGCACCCTGAACAAGACTGTTCACACCACACGTCCGACACATGCACCAAAACGTAGAAACATGACACTGAACACACAGAGGAAAGCCTAACAGCCTCTAGAAGAGGAGCTGGTCCATATGAGCAGCAGACTGGTGGTGATTGGCTGCATGCTGGCTCTCCTACTCTCACTGGGGTGGAGGGGGTGGGGGACCGTACGGCACCCCTCAATATCATTCGAGGCTTTTAAAGAGTTAACAGCTCCAGTTGGCTGCGTGGCTTGTCAGGGCTGTTGCCCGCGGGTGTAAGCTGTAAGAAATAGCTGACACCGGTGATGTATGGAAGGAGATTGCGCTGCAATCTCCCTCCATACACATCCTGCCAAGGCAGAATGTAAAAACACGATAGGGGGGGTCACTAAGGGGTTAAATGAGTTGATATGTATATTCCTCCGTGCAGGAGATATCTGACATCGGACCGCTCCTGCATTCTGTAATATACAGAAGAGAACTCTGAGAACGGCCCCCTCCTGCATGGTGTTAGAAACGCGTTGGACCTCGCCTGACATAGGAGCTATGCAGGGAAATCTCAGTGTAAGGCCGGCAAAGCCAGATTTCGCATGCAGAATTCGGCTGTGGAATCCGGCTCTGCCAGCAGCAGTGCCCGCCATACTTGCTGTGTTCTCTTTTCATCTGTACTGCGGATGGTCTGTACGGCGAGCCGTCGGATGTGCGTAGTACTAATTTATTTTATTTTTTTTAAACTCTTGCTTTTCCTGCAGAAACCACGGCCTTTCCACTATTACACTGCAGAAGGGCCGTGGATCCGACAGCTTTCATTGGTCTCTACTGTAGATCCGCGGTGCGGACGCCCGCAGTGCATTCCACTGCAAATATCCGTTTGTGGGCAGGAGCTCTTAGATGAGGTCTGACACTGGATTGGAAGGGGTTAAGCCAAAAGAGGTGCCAGTGTGCACGGGTTTATGCAGCGTATTGTGCACATTTGTGTACCTCCCATAGAATGCTAAAATGGGTCTGCAAAAAAAAAGTAGTGAGTGAAATCGTGAGTCGTGCCTGCAGTAACAAGCGCCGGCCACTACACAGATTCTGCGGAAATACAGGAGTTAAAAAAAAAAAACTCTACTGCGCATATGGTGCCGATGCGCCGACCGACACTTCCACACACATCCGCAGTACAGAAAAAGAAGACCCGGACAGGTGGGCAGGGTTGGATTCCACTGCTGGCTCTTGCATGCAGAATCCGACCAGCCCGTGGACATGAGGCCTTAGGTAGATCGCATACGCCTACGGTGATGAGCCCTATCACCTGCCAACGTCTAAAAGCTGTGAATATGCATAAAGCTATTTGTTGTTCTGACTCCATAGACTGCAGTGGACCGCTTCAGACATGGGACCTGGTGTGATAAAAACGATGTCTGAATAATCCAATGCAAATCAATGTGGCCTAGGCCTCGCGCACATAAGCTGATTGTTTTGCTGCGGAATCTGGAGAGGCTGTTATGCTCCGGATTCCGCAGCAATAACCCACCATAGCATGCTATGGAAACCAATCGCAGCACGTTCATTTTACTGCGGTTCCCGCACGGATTGCGTCTACTGAAGTCAATGGAAGCCGTCCAACCTGTGGACCATCCGCAATTAACATAGCGGACGGGCTGCAGATTCTGCAGGAAAAGGCAGAGAAGTTTAGAAAAAAATTTAAAAACTAACATCTGTGCTGCAATTGTCCGACGGAGAGCCGCGTGGACCATCCACAGTACAGAGAAGCCGGAAGAAGACTAGTCCTTGCGGATGCCAACGGACAAGACCGGTACACAGGGTCACCGACCGCGGTCAGGGCCAGATTCCGCAGGCAGAATCCAGACCTGCCGTGTGCATTCAGCCTTATGCTGTCTTCACTATAAGGGCGCCCACCCACTGGCGTTTTTTTTCACTGCGAAATTCGCAGGTTTTTTTTTTCTGCAGGGGGTCTATGGGACTTGTAATGTAAAAATCGCGATCGCACAAAATCGCGATTTACCGCGATATCGCGATTTTGCGCGATCGCGATTTTAGCTTTGCATGTCCCATAGCCCAAAGACCCCTGCAGAAAAAAAAAAACGCTGCGAATTTCGCAGTAAAAAAACGCTAGTGGGTGGGCACCCTTAACATGTAATTATAACTTTTTAGTCGTTCGCAGCCCTAAAGGCTCCCTCCCTCCATGCTTTGCACTGCTTCCTTCAGTTGTGTGATATCCATGCCAGTATCAGCTCTGACAGTATCGGCCATCGTGTTTTTTGGCAGCCGGGTCTTTTCCCACTGATCTGTCCAAGCATTATAGATTTTTCTAGCGACTCTGCTCGCATTACATGGTCAAAATTAGAGATGAGCGAGCACCAAAATGCTCGGGTGCTCGTTACTCGGAACGAACTTTTTGCGATGCTCGAGGGTTCGTTTCAAATAACGAACCCCATTGAAGTCAATGGGCGACCCGAGCATTTTTGTATTTCGCCGATGCTCGCTAAGGTTTCCTTGTGTGAAAATCTGGGCAATTCAAGAAAGTGATGGGAACGACACAGCAATGGACAGGGCAGGCGAGGGGCTACATGTTGGGCTGCATCTCAAGTTCACAGGTCCCACTATTAAGCCACAATAGCGGCAAGAGTGGCCACCCCCCCTCCCAAAAACTTTTACTTCTGAAAAGCCCTCATTAGCATGGCATACCTTAGCTAAGCACCACACTACCTCCAACAAAGCACAATCACTGCCTGCATGACACTCCACTGCCACTTACATGCTGCCCAACCGCCCCCCCTCCCCCCCACAGCGCACACCAAAGTGTCCCTGCGCAGCCTTCAGCTGCCCTCATGCCACGCCACACTCATGTCTATTTAGAAGTGCGTCTGCCATGAGGAGGAACCGCAGGCACACACTGCAGAGGGTTGGCACGGCTAGGCAGCGACCCTCTTTAAAAGGGGCGGGGCGATAGCCCACAATGCTGTACAGAAGCAATGAGAAATAGAATCCTGTGCCACCGCCATCAGGAGCTGCACACGTGGGCATAGCAATGGGGAACCTATGTGCCACACACTATTCATTCTGTCAAGGTGTCTGAATGCCCCAGTCAGACCGCGGTTTTTAATTCATAGACACAGGCAGGTACAACTCCCTATTGTGAAGTCCCTGTGGACCGACAGCATGGGTGGCTCCCTGGAACCCACCGGCGGAACATAAAAATATCCCATTGCATTGCCCAACACAGCTGAGGTAGTAATGTCGTGCTTAATGCAGGTGGGCTTCGGCCCACACTGCATGCCCCAGTCAGACTGGGGTTCTTTACAAGTGGAAACAGATGCATTTATAATTCCCTGTGGACCCACAGCATGGGTGGGTGCCAGGAAGCCACCGGCGGTACATAGAAATATCCCATTGCATTGCCCAACACAGCTGAGGTAGTAATGTCGTGCTTAATACAGGTGGGCTTCGGCCCACATTGCATGCCCCAGTCAGACTGGGGTTCTTTACAAGTGGACAGATGTAGGTTAAACTCCGTGTGCACCTACAGCATGGGTGGTTCCCTGGAACCCACCGGCGGTACATAAAAATATCCCATTGCATTGCCCAACACAGCGGATGTAACATCAGCTGTAATGCAGGTGGGCTAAAAATTCATTTGATTACACTGTAGGCGAGGGCCCACAAAAATTGCTGTATCAACAGTACTAATGTACATCCAAAAAATTGGCCATGGCCAACCAAGAGGGCAGGTGAAACCCATTAATCGCTTTGGTTAATGTGGCTTAAGTGGTAACTAGGCCTGGAGGCAGCCCAGTTTAACGAAAAATTGGTTCAAGTTAAAGTTTCAACGCTTTTAAGAGCATTGAAACATATTAAAACTGTTTAGAAAAATTATATGAGTGAGCCTTGTGGCCCTAAGAAAAATTGCCCGTTCAGCGTGATTACGTGAGGTTTCAGGAGGAGGAGCAGGAGGAGGAGGAGGAATATTAGACACAGATTGATGAAGCAGAAATGTCCCCGTTTTGGATGGTGAGAGAGAACGTAGCTTCCATCCGCGGGTGCAGCCTACGTATTGCTTACATATCGCTGCTGTCCGCTGGTGGAGAAGAGAAGTCTGGGGAAATCCCGGCTTTGTTCATCTTGATGAGTGTAAGCCTGTCGGCACTGTCGGTTGACAGGTGGGTACGCTTATCCGTGATGATTCCCCCAGCCACACTAAACACACTCTCTGACAAGACGCTAGCCGCAGGACAAGCAAGCACCTCCAGGGCATACAGCACGAGTTCAGGCCACGTGTCCAGCTTCGACACCCAGTAGTTGTAGGGGGCAGAGGCGTCACGGAGGACGATCGTGCGATCGGCTACGTACTCCCTCACCATCCTTTTACAGTGCTCCCTCCGACTCAGCCTTGACTGGGGAGCGGTGACACAGTCTTGCTGGGGAGCCATAATGCTGGCAAAGGCCTTGGAGAATGTTCCCCTGCCTGCGCTGTACATGCTGCCTGATCTCTGCGCCTCCCCTGCTACCTGGCCCTCGGAACTGCGCCTTCTGCCACTAGCGCTGTCGGATGGGAAGTTTAACATCAGTTTGTCCACCAGCGCCCTGTGGTATAGCATCACTCTCGAACCCCTTTCCTCTTCGGGAATCAGAGTGGAAAAGTTCTCCTTATACCGTGGGTCGAGCAATGTGTACACCCAGTAATCTGTAGTGGCCAGAATGCGTGTAACGCGAGGGTCACGAGAAAGGCATCCTAACATGAAGTCCGCCATGTGTGCCAGAGTACCTGTACGCAACACATGGCTGTCCTCACTAGGAAGATCACTTTCAGGATCCTCCTCCTCCTCCTCTTCCTCCTCCTCAGGCCATACACGCTGAAAGGATGACAGCCCAGCAGCATCTGTACCCTCAGCAGTGGGCCAAGCTGTCTCTTCCCCCTCCTCCTCATCCTCCTCATCCTCCTCATGCTCCTCCTCCTCAACGCGCTGAGATATAGACAGGCGGGTGCTCTGACTATCCAGCGACATACTGTCTTCCCCCGGCTCTGTTTCCGAGCGCAAAGTGTCTGCCTTTATGCTTTGCAGGGAACTTCTCAAGATGCATAGCAGAGGAATGGTGACGCTAATGAGTGCAGCATCGCCGCTCACCACCTGGGTAGACTCCTCAAATGTTCCAAGGACCTGACAGATGGCTGCCAACCAGGGCCACTCTTCTGTAAATAATTGAGGAGGCTGACTCCCACTGCGCCGCACAAGTTGAAGTTGGTATTCCACTATAGCTCTACGCTGCTCATAGAGTCTGGCCAACATGTGGAGCGTAGAGTTCCACTGTGTGGGCACGTCGCACAGCAGTCGGTGCACTGGCAGATTAAACCTATGTTGCAGTGTCCGCAGGGTGGCAGCGTGCTTGTGGGATTTGCGGAAATGTGCGCAGAGCTGGCGCACCTTTCCGAGCAGGTATGACAAGTGGGGGTAGCTTTTCAGAAAGCGCTGAACCACCAAATTAAAGACATGGGCCAGGCATGGCACGTGCGTGAGGCTGCCGAGCTGCAGAGCCGCCACCAGCTTACGGCCGTTGTCACACACGACCATGCCCGGTTGGAGGCTCAGCGGCGCAAGCCAGTGGTCGGTCTGCTCTGTCAGACCCTGCAGCAGTTCGTGGGCCGTGTGCCTCTTCTCTCCTAAGCTGAGTAGTTTCAGCACGGCCTGCTGACGCTTGCCCACCGCTGTGCTGCCACGCCGCGTGACACCGACTGCTGGCGACGTACTGCTGACACATCTTGATTGCGAGACAGAGGTTGCGTTGGAGGAGGAGGAGGAGGAAGGTGCTTTAGTGGAGGAAGCATACACCGCCGCAGATACAACCACCGAGCTGTGGCCCGCAATTCTGGGGGTGGGTAGGACGTGAGCGGTCCCAGGCTCTGACTCAGTCCCAGCCTCCACTAAATTCACCCAATGTGCCGTCAGGGAGATATAGTGGCCCTGCCCGCCTGTGCTTGTCCACGTGTCCGTTGTTAAGTGGACCTTGGCAGTAACCGCGTTGGTGAGGGCGCGTACAATGTTGCGGGAGACGTGGTCGTGCAGGCCTGGGACGGCACATCGGGAAAAGTAGTGGCGACTGGGAACCGAGTAGCGCGGGGCAGCCGCCGCCATCATGCTTTTGAAAGCCTCCATTTCCACAAGCCTATACGGCAGCATCTGTAGGCTGATCAATTTTGCAATGTGCACGTTTAACGCTTGAGCGTGCGGGTGCGTGGCGTCGTACTTGCGCTTGCGCTCAAACTGTGGCACTAGCGACGTCTGGACGCTGCGCTGAGAGCCATTGCTGGATGGGGCCGAGGACAGCGGAGGTGATGGTGTGGGTGCAGGCCAGGAGACGGTAGTGCCTGTGTCCTCAGAGGGGGGTTGGATCTCAGTGGCAGGTTGGGGCACAGGGGGAGAGGCAGTGGTGCAAACCGGAGGCGTTGAACGGGCATCGTCCCACCTTGTGGGGTGCTTGGCCATCATATGCCTGCGCATGCTGTTGGTGGTGCCTCCCCAGCTGATCTTGGCACGACAAAGGTTGCACACCACTGTTCGTCGGTCGTCAGGCGTCTCTGTGAAAAACTGCCACACCGTAGAGCACCTTGACCTGTGCAGGGTGGCATGGCGCGAGGGGGCGCTTTGGGAAACAGTTGGTGGATTATTCGGTCTGGCCCTGCCTCTACCCCTGGCCACCGCACTGGCTCGGCCTGTGCCCACACCCTCACTTGGCCCTCCGCGTCCTCGGCCGCGTCCACATCCTCTAGGCCTACCCCTACCCCTTAGCATGCTGTATTACCAGTGATTTGATTTCCCAGGCAGGAAAGAAATTGGCGCAAGGCTGCACTCAACCGTAGCTGGTTGCGTCTGATTTTTGTACGTTGTCCACGCAGCACACACGTACACGGAGACCTTAGGACTGACACAGGCAGGCCAAATATAATTTTTTTCCTTTTTAGCTTAGGGAAGACCCCACTGCGTATATTCAATGAACAAGAAGTTTAATATCTGTGGTGTGGCCCTCAAAAAGTGTCACACAACTATAGTGTAGCAGAGTTATTAACTCTAGCAGAGCAGGTATTTGCCAGTCAGGAAAGACAATGGCGCTAGGCTGCAGTAAAGCGTAGCTGGTTGCGTCTGATTTTTGTACGTTGTACACGCAGCACACACGTACACGCAGACCTTAGGACTGACACAGGCAGGCCAAATATAATTTCTTTTCCTTTTTAGCAAAGGGAAGCACCCACTGCGTATATTCAATGAACAAGAAGTTTAATATCTGTGGTGTGGCCCTCAAAAAGTGTCACACAACTATAGTGTAGCAGAGTTATTAACTCTAGCAGAGCAGGTATTTGCCAGTCAGGAAAGACAATGGCGCTAGGCTGCAGTAAAGCGTAGCTGGTTGCGTCTGATTTTTGTACGTTGTACACGCAGCACACACGTACACGCAGACCTTAGGACTGACACAGGCAGGCCAAATATAATTTCTTTTCCTTTTTAGCAAAGGGAAGCACCCACTGCGTATATTCAATGAACAAGAAGTTTAATATCTGTGGTGTGGCCCTCAAAAAGTGTCACACAACTATAGTGTAGCAGAGTTATTAACTCTAGCAGAGCAGGTATTTGCCAGTCAGGAAAGACAATGGCGCTAGGCTGCAGTAAAGCGTAGCTGGTTGCGTCTGATTTTTGTACGTTGTACACGCAGCACACACGTTCACGCAGACCTTAGGACTGACACAGGCAGGCCAAATATAATTTCTTTTCCTTTTTAGCAAAGGGAAGACCCCACTGCGTGTATTCAATGAATAATAAATGTCTTCTGGCCCTGCCTACACAATTCTATCCCTGTAGTATTAATGCCGGGTGCAATGCTCTGCACAGCCGGTTTTGAGAAAAAAAAAAAAATGCAACACTGCCAACAGCAGCCTGGACAGTACTGCACACGGATAGAAGTGGCCCTAGAAAGGACCGTTGGGGTTCTTGAAGCCTACACTAACTCCTAACACTCTCCCTGCCTAACCCCCACTTCTGTCCCTATTGCTGGGCGCAATGCTCTGCAGATCCAATTTTGGACAAAAAAAAAAAAATTACTGTGCTAACACAGTACTGCACACTAGTAGATGTGGCCCTGAGAAGGGCCGTTGGGGTTCTTGAAGCCTACACTGACTCCTAACGCTCTCCCTACAGCAGCACCAGCAGCAGCACTTTCCCTCAGCTAAGTCACAAGGCATGTGTGGCGAGCCGCGGGAGGGGCCGATTTATATACTCGGGTGACATCTGATCGCCCCAGCCACTCACAGCAGGGGGGTGGTATAGGGCTTGAACGTCACAGGGGGAAGTTGTAATGCCTTCCCTGTCTTTCAATTGGCCAGAAAAGCGCGCAAACGTCTCAGAGAGGAAACTGAAAGTAACCGGAACACCGCGTGGTACTCGTTACGAGTAACGAGCATCCCGAACACCCTAATATTCGCACGAATATCAAGCTCAGACGAGTACGTTCGCTCATCTCTAGTCAAAATCCATGAGACTGAGTCTGGTTATCTTGCCCTCCAGTGATATATCGGGTCTTGTACAATTCAGGACTTTTGCGGTCCAGGGTATACACAGCAGCTCTCGCCAGCACCACAGCCCAAACGCATCAATCCTTCTATCAGCTGTTTTCACAGTTCAGCTTTCACATCCATACACGGCTATGGGGAATATATGGTGGTTTGCACTATCCTGTGTTTAGTTGCTATACAGATATCCCTACTTTTCCAGATTTTGTCCATGTTCAGCATTGCGCTTCGCCCCAATGCTATCCTACGTTTTCTCTGGCATAGATTCAATTTTTTTTTTAAATGAAGTCTCACACGCATTCCATTGCCTCGTTGTCGATTTTTGTAAATTTTTTTTTTTCTTCAGTTGTCATAGACCGCCAGCACACGGGCGAAAATCCCGCGGCGGGATTTCCCGTGGGATTTCCGTCGCTGGAAGCCTGCATAGGATTGCATTAACAAACGCAATCCTATGCAGACGGCCGCGGTTTGGCCGCGCAAAATATCGCGCGGCAAACAAACCGCGGCCTGTCCTATTTCTGTGCGGGGCTCGCAGAAACGTCACTCACCCGGCCGCCGGCTCCGGTCTGCACATGCGCCGGCTCATAGCATGCTATGGCAAAACGTGATTTTTCCCACCCACAAACGAAAATCTATTGTGTGGGTTACGCATTTCCAGCTTCCATGGAAGTCGTCCATCCTGCAGCACATGCGCAATGAGCACTGCGGAAGTATCTTGGGATATTCGTCATTGCTGAGTGCAGGCGCGAACATCCGGAGCGCTCGCAGAAGACACTGGGCAGTAAGCAGGGGTCACTGGCCGGGCTCCAGGCCAAACTCTAAATTGGGGGTCTGACCCCCCCTTATGCAGGAGGTTTTAATCTTGCATATTAGCTGCTTTAGACCTGCTTCTGTTTCTGTAAGTAGAGTTGTGTCATCTGCATAACTGAGATTGTTGATGTGTCTGCCACCTATTTTCACCCCGCTTTCCAATTCATCTAAGTGTATTTTTCACATGATCCCTTCCGAATATAGGTTAAACAAGAAGGGTGAGAGGAAGCAGCCCTGTCGGATGCCTTTGCCGATCCCAAACCCATCTGTGTCCCCAGACTGTGTTCTCACAGTGGCTTCTTGATTGATATAAAGTGATTTTATTAGCTTGTCTAGATGTGCCAATACACCCAGCTCTTGTAGGGTCTGCCATAGCTTGTTAGCTTGATTCATTTTGTTTATATTGCCGTTTTAGTGCTGTGGAATAAGTTGGCACTATACAAATAAAGATTTATTATTAATGTCTTTCTATATTGTCAAACATTGTAATTCTTTAAACTTCCAAATAAAGCTTGTGTTTTGTTTTGTTTTTTTCTTGCACACGGTGACCCTTCAGGGGTTATTTAGACGACCGTATATCGGCTGCGTTTCACTGAGCTCCCACCCCCTCTCAGTCCCTTGTCACTATTTGCAGTAGGAGGGGCGGGGCGGGGCTAAGTCTTGAAGCTTAGCTCTGCCCCTGTCCCGCCCCTTGTATTGCAAATGGTGACAAGAGGTAGGAGCTCAGGTCCTGCTCCTGGCTCTTCCATCCTTCCTTCAAACCCACCCCAACCCCCTGCAGACATGGACACCGTATATCGGCTCAGCGTGAAAACCCAGCTGATATACGGTCGTCTGAATAAGCCCTCAGGGTGGTATTTCTGGTAACATTCATGATTGCAGATAATATTTGTCCTCTTTCCTTAGGAGAACACTTAAGTGAAGAGTTTGGCAAGGTTAATCCAATTCGTAAGGTACCAGCTCTCAAGGATGGAGACTTCACAATGGGGGAGAGGTAAAGGATCTAATGCTCTGAAGGGAATGTGTGATCTGAATATGGCCCACTCTACTTCAGGTGGGATTTTCCAAACTGACCACTAATGGTGCATTTAGACAGAATGATTATTTACAAAATCGTCTGAATGAAGGTCAACGCTAACAGTTCAGTTTAAACTCAAGCCAACGACTGAACAAGAATCGTGAGGATCGTGTTTGTTTAGTTTAGCCGCCATACAAACCCTGCCAGTTCATGCAGTTTATACACTGATCATTCAGTATTTCACCCATGAATGGTGAACGAGAAGTGAACGATTCTTAACAAGAACTGCACAGTCTAAACAGGCTGCAGGAGCTGGTGGGGACGTCACCTGCTTGTTTGCTCAAGCAACTGATGATTGGGTCCTTCTTGTTATGCCTAATAGGCGCTTAAGCCTAAGGCTGGGATCACACGGGACGATTTTCCTGCAAAATTCTCGCAGATTGGCTGCACCGAAAATCCGTGAGTTTTTCGCTGGAAAACCGCAGCTGCGGGTTTTGGAGCCACTTCGCCGCCTGCATTTCTCCAGCGGGTGTCTCTCCTCATTGAGGAGAGAGGCTACTGCGGGGGTGGGGTGGGGGGAGCATATGCTGCATCTTTAATTTCTGCTCCGCACTGATTTTCCGCAACAGATTGGCTGCAGTGCGTGGACAAGATTTTTGCAAGTCTCGTCGACTTTGCTGGCTAATCCCGGGATAAGGAGCCACATGCAGAATTTCCATGCAGATAATCCGCATGGAAATGCCACAGCAAATCTGCCCCATGTGAACACAGCCTAATGGTTGACTCTCTCTGTTCTGTAGAGATCGCTTCTCATTAGTGCATGTGGGATTATGCTGAAGGGTAACACAAAATCCAACACTCACAGCAAATGCGCAGCCTGGCCTCCTTTGTAGGTGCCTTTTTTTAATTTTTTTAATTTTTTTTCTCTAGTCATTCCTAGACTGCCATAAAGACTGCTCTCAGCCATGACTCCTCTCTCCACACTATCCTCAGCCTAGTACAACCCAATGAGCCTGTCACTAATGCTCCCATAGTGCTAGTGTCCAAAAATTATAATGGCGCCACATGCCTCCTGCTGTAGCCTCCAGAATTTGGAACTGCTCTGCTAAATTTGGAACATTGGAATGCATAAATAGTGCAACAATGATTGTAGGCGTACATAATAAATGCCTTCTCCAATCGGGATAGTGTGGACGCAATGTCGCATGCTTTATACAGTTACTAAAACAAACTCAAACATGACTAGAAGAAAACAGATTATTGGAGTCTCTTGCCTTAAAGGGCAATATTGCCACCATGTGTATACAACTGGTATATGCCACTGTAAGTAGCTGCAGTACTACTCTATCAAGTAATCAGGTGACATGCCTTTGCCTGAAGTCCTTCACGTTCCCCTCTCTGCTTTCTGGCCCAGACCTCCATGACAACTTTCTTCCAGCCATGACTTGTCTCTGTAATGTTCACAACACAAGATCTCTTTGGCTTCTTGCTTTTTCAGTACCCCATCAACAATTTCTCAACTTGTACAAACTCTCCATCCTGCTGCTACCCCCAATTCTGTGCCTGTTTCTGCTCCTGTTAATGTGGCATGATGTCTTCAAATACTATAGCTCAGAAATGTCATAACTATGATTAACTTAAAAAAAAGTTCCCCCACAGGTGGCACCCTTGAAAACAATGCCAAGCAGATGGGGGCATAATATAAGGCACCAAGGTTCATGGTGCCATCTTTTGTACCCCACAGTAATACTGGTCACCCTGATGACAAATAGGAAGTGTTTTTCTCTTAGAGCTCCCATATAGTAACACCCACCATTGTGGCCCTTATTCTGCCCTGTAGACGAGTTTCCCAGCTTTAAGGCACACCTGCTAAAAAGGATGTTTGACTTGCATAGCAGCCTCTAATGAGTGCAGTGTCAGCTGTTTATTACTGTGTTCGGGGGTCCTGTACGCCCCCTCCCCGAGGTGCAATTGGGGGAGCCGTGCAGGTGTCATGGTAGCCGGAGGACCCAGGGCTGCCTTAGGTGACTTCCTATCAAGCCATCCCCGTGGGGTGGCTTGATAGGCTGCCTGTCAAACTGCAGTATGACATAATGCTATAGCATTACATCATACTGCAGGAGCGATCAAAGCATCGCATGTTGTAGTCCCCCATGGGGACTTGAAATAAAAGTGGAAAAAACCTAACAAATAAAGTAAAGCTTAAATCGCCCCTTTTGCCATATCTATAATTTGAAAAATCTTAACCATAAAATAAAAATGCATATTTGGTATCGCCGCATCTGTAAAAGTCTCTGATCTATCAAAGTAGCACATTATTAACCTGCATGGTGAACGTCGTCCGAAAAAAGGAGAAAAAATACCTCGCCAGAAATGCACTTTTTCAGTCACCCTGCCTCACAGAAAAAAATGCAATGAAAAGCGATCAACCAGTCGTATGTATTCCAAATTGGTACTAATGGAAACTACAGGACATCCCGCAAAAAATGAGCCCTCGCTCAACTACGTCGATGGAAAAATACAAGTTATTGTGTGCAGAAGATGACTGCATAATAAATAAATAATCGAAAAAAATTAAATGTCTGAAAAAAAGAGTATAGTAAAAAAAAAAAACTACAGCTTTGGTATCGTGGTAATCGTACTGACCCATAGAATAAAGTTATCATGTCGTTTTTGTTGCAGTTTGTGCGCTGCAGAAACAAGACTTACTGAGAGATGGCGGAATGTCGTTTCTTTTTCACTTTACACTACTTAGAATTTTTTAAAAGTTTTTCAGTACACTATATGGTAATTTAGCACCACTGAAGACAACTCATCCTGCAAAAAACAAGCCCTCATGCAGCAAAGTTGATGGATAAAGGAGTTGTGATATTTTTTTTTTTTTAGGGGAGAGGAAAAAACAAAAATGAGGGGGGGGGGGGGGGTGGCCTTGTCATTAAGGGGTTAAAAACCTTCTAACTGCCTGACAATTAGCTTCATCAGGAGAACCAACAAATAAAAAATCATCCAAATAATGCCTTCTTTTTTTTTTTTAATAGTAAATTCTCTATTTCCTGGATGCAAAAAACTTGTACTGGTTTCTGACTAAAACAACAATATAAGGATAAAACCAGCACAATATGAACACTCGTCGGTACCTACAATTCTCCATTTTACAATGATTCCCATTAAATGCAAAGTACACCCCTTTTGCATCCCAGATATTGAGGTGCCCCAAGGATGCACCCTAAAAACCACTTAATTACACTGAGGGAACACCAAATTCAGCCATAATCTTACATCCTTCACATCCCATTTGATATTGGGGTAAATCACCTATTTTTGATGGAATCTCTCGTCTTATGAAAACCAGGAGATCCCAACAAATTGTCTATATGCTGAAACAAAACCTGACTTCAGTTGCCAATAGAGTCCACAAAAGAGCAAGGAAGTGGCAGCAGCAATGGTGGAGTACAAATAAAAGAATCCCCTTATTCTCTATGATATACAGGAGCTGACAGGGAGCCTTCACTTGGATTTAGTAACTGCTCACAATCTTGTGGTGCTGTATTTAAAAAAAAAAAAAGCCCCCCCTGCCCCTTCGGCCGTACACTTATTTGACCAATAATAGTTTTGTGTAAAGCAGCATAATGGTGCCCTCCACTGGTAGATGCCCTCTTGGTGGTAGTGAGCACACCTAACAATAGTGCCCCCTTCACGGCCGCCTGCACACAGATTTTTTGCTGAAGAATCTGTAGCAGGTGTCTGCACCACGGATTGGGATTGGCAGCAAATGCCATCCATATCATGCTATGGAAAACCACTTTTTCCTGCACACTTGTATAAACCAATTGCAATTTTTGCAAGCGAAAGAAAAATGGCAGCATGCGCTTTTTTTTTCTTTTCCGCAGATAGCTTCCATTGAAGTCACTGGAAGCCGTCGAGCCTGTCCGCAATTAACATTGCAGACAGGTTGCGGATTCCACATCGCCTAGCAACAGCACTGGGGGAAAAAAAATCTGACCTGCAAATGTTTGACAGTGAGCCATTGGGTCCATCCGCAGTACAGATGAAAAAGCGAAAATACAGGTGCATGCGGATGCCACAGCTGTCGGGCCCCGATTCCACTGCGGGGCCCCACGTGTGGACTCTGGCTCTGCTGTTTCTAGACAGCCTAACAGTGCCTTTTATTTAAAAAAAAAGTGTGTGTGTGTGTGTGTATAGAATATTGCCTACCCCCCTTCCCATGCCAAATGGAGCTCAGCCTCCGCCTCTTTAGTGCTGTAGTGAAGGAGATCCCTGCAGCGGCCCACGTGATGCAATGACATCATAGTGCTGGAGACCCATTCCAGTGTTCTCATTGGCACTTGGCCCCAGATGATCCGATGCATGGGGCTAAAGATTTGGGGCTTAACCTTTGAATACCTGTTGCTAGCATCACGCCTGATAAACAGAGGGGGGGGGGGGGGCGGAAAAAAACAAATCAATAAAAATACATACCAGTGGGTGAGATTAGTCTTCAGGTCTTGAACTTCTAACTGCTACAGAAAGTCTTGCATCTTATTTAGAGATGAGCTAGCGTACTCGGATAAGCACTACTCGCTCGAGTAATTGGCTTTATCCGAGTATCGCTGTGCTCGGGGCTAAAGATTCGGGTGCCGGCACGGAGCGGGGAGCTGCAGGGGAGAGCGGGGAGGAACGGAGGTAAGATCTTTCTCTCCTTCTCTCCCGCCCACTTTCCCCTGCTCCCCGCTGCGACTCACCTGTCAGCCGCAGCGGCACCCAAATCTTTAGCCCTGAGCACAGCGATACTCGGATAAAGCCAATTACTCGAGCGAGTAGTGCTTATCCGAGTAGGCTCGCTCATCTCTAATCTTATTCTACGTGTAAATATATACCTTTTTCTTTCATCAGCAATGCAATCCTCCTTTATCTCATTAGAAAGTTTAAGACCCCTGATCATTGGTACCCATCAGACATCCAGAAACGGGCGCGTGTGGATGAGTACCTTGCTTGGCACGTCACAAATGCTCGTTCGGGTACTTCCAAGCTGTTTTGGCTCAAGGTAAACATGTCAAAGTGGGATGTGCTTTCCTTCCCCATCAATATCCAGAGAAAGCATTCATACTTGGTTTGTAGGGATGAGGTGTTTTTGTCTAGTGTCCTGGAACTACTAAGAAGCTTAAGGAGGGGTGGGGGGGTCAAGACTAATGTATGCTGCATTTGACCAGGATAAAGCCACTAAAAACCAAAACTCTAATGGAGGAGACTTATTGTCTTAAAGGGGATGTCTTAAGTTAAGGGAAACCCCTGTCAACTGGTCCCCATGGTATGAAACAAATCAGCAGTTCTCCCTTGTTCATCCGCCACTTGCTCTAGCCTACGCTGTCTGTTTACAGACATCTGTGACAGCAGCCAATGACAGTGCTCAGCCATAATCGTTGATCACTGTCATTGGCTGCTCCAGCTTGTTAGGCGGGTTCAGAATGTATACTGTTATTACTCTCTGTCACAATAAAATCCGTTTGAACTAAAATATGAATGGTTACATATTGTGGTGATTTTCATCAAAACATCAGGTTGCTTGTGCAAAAAGTTGCAGTAACACCATGAGGGTTATAGTCTACATGATGGTTAGATTTGATGAAGACATCACTTACAGGGCTCTTGGCAATTAAAAACAAAAATCAATACTTGCTATTCCTCCCTAGGCAGTCTCCTTACTGAATTTTCTCCTCACTAATCTTCTCTAGTCCCCCGGGTCACCTCACCTCCAGTCAGCCGGATCCTCTTCTTGTTATGATGGGTCCATTCTCTGCATTTTTCTTCCGGCAGGTCAGTATAAGTTATGTCACTAGTGATGTAACGTTCACTGCCTAGCAGGGAGTGCCAAGCTATTGCTGAACTACGCATGCGTGCTGTCTCACCACAAGTGTACATATTCCAGTGCAGAGGGACAGCGTGCATGCACAGGCTTGGCAATAGCTCAGCACTCCCTGCTAGGTTATGAACGCTATATTACTAGTGACGTATCGTTCACTGACCAGCAGGAAGGAGACTGCAGAGAATGGATGCTTCGTCACTGGAAGAAGAATCGGCCGGCTGGAGGTGAGGTGACCCGGGGGAACTACAGGAGACAGAAGATGCGGTGAGGAGACTGCAGGGGAGGAATAGGTAAGTAGTGATTATTCCCCACCCTTCCTTATGACAGAACCCCTCTTAATGTCAGAATCTCAATGTCAAATCTGCAGTTTAGTACAAGCAAATGAAGTTTAATAAAACCTTCTCTACTGTACAGCATTAAAAATATATGGTTTATTTAGACAGGCTGCAGATAGTAGGGCACTTGTGTTAGAGAAATCCATGCATAGCAAATTCATCACTTAACTATTCTAAAGCATCTCTTCCTTTTTGCTCTAGGCCATGACTCCATATGTCACTGGGCACGAGGTAACCCCTGAGAAGCTAAATGCTGCTCTGTGTGAGTTTAAGACCATTTCGACAACCATTCAAGATGTATTTCTGCAGGACAAACCATTCCTTGTTGGCGATGAGGTCTCTATTGCTGACGTGGTAGCTCTGGCCGATATCGGACAGGTGAGCAAATGCTGATCAACCATGATATTAAAGCCACTAATGGGTGACCTGAATATCATTATCTTGTGACAACTGCATCCATCAAGGGGTTGGATTTATTGGGCAGGAAGTGACCATCACTACTTGGAAGTTGGGTAGGAAAAAGGGGTCTAAGTATACTTGACAAGGACTAGATAACTGGGTGTCGGCACATCTCCAATTTGGCTGGTCATTTTTGTATCCAGTGCTTGCCAGTTGTCCTTCCAAAACTAGTCTTTGGATGGACAACTAGCAAGAGTCATGGGCACCCAAGGCATCAGTGATGTGCTTGTGGTGCAAAGGCTAGCTGGTCTGCTCTCAGAAGAGCTACTGTAACACAGACTTTTGAAAGGTAAGCTATTGCTGGTAATGATAGACATCAGAGCATATTGCATAGCTTGTTGTTGATTGGGCTATGTAGCCACAGACTGACACCTGCCCACCAGCCAAAATGGCTATAGTGTGAGCGTCAGAACTTGGACAGTGGAAGGTGGCCTAATCTGATCCTTGTTTTCTTCATGTTGATGGCTGGGTGTCACTTTCCTGTGGATGAAATGGTACCAAGATACACAATGGAAAGTAGGCAAGCTGGCCAGTCATGTGACTTGCTAGGCAGTGTTTTGTTGGGAATCTTGGGTCCTTGCATTTATTTGGATGTTACTTTGACTCATTCCACTTACTGCAGCGCCCGAGTGGAAGACGGCCATTGTGGGTGAGACCACAGGGTTTTCAAGGTGGTTGTCACAGGTGACTCTGTGATCTCTCCCCAACAATGGCAGAACGTGACCCAGCGCTGTCACACGCAGCGCAAAAAGAACAGGCAGATGTAAACTATAGTAAATAGTCCTATCAGTGCCATGTAACGCCAGTACCTCTTTTCGAGTAAACTGTTGCTATGGCAGCTGCCAGAAAAAGGAGGTAGGAGGGAGTTTGGCAGCAGCTCTGCTAAACTCTGTCCCCCTTTTTGCCCCTTGCTGGCTAAAGTCCCACTGCCTCCCTTTGTCAGCAGTTGGGGAAGGGCTGACAGGCCAAATAAAAAAAGACCAACTAAAGGGCTGCAGTGGCAGTGTTTGGGCTGATTAGAGAATCCTTTGGTACAGTAGCTTCTCTAAGATCTCTTGATATACAGGAAGTGACAACTACTTTTATTATGGCAGAACAATAAAGAGCAGTATGAACATTACAAAAGTTTTCTACTCCAACTTTTTGTTTGTTTTTCAGACATGTGTATCTGGACTTGATGTCTTTGAGGACTATCCTAAGTTGTCAGCTTGGAAGCAAAGAGTGAAGGAGGCAGTTGGAGTAGAGCTCTGCAAAGAAGCACACGAGGGAGTAGCTAAATTTAGGGAGACTCATAAACAAGTTCCTCCAGAGATGAAAGAGAAGTTTCAGGCCAGATTAGAATATTTCAGTCGCTGATAAGTCATTCCAAAAGTTACAAGCTACTTTCCAATCTCAAAAAAATGCTTTGTGTAATAAATGTGCCATAACCATCAGTGTGATCTCAGTACATGCTGATATTGCAGAAGTGACTAGCGCTTAATAAAATTTTAAAAAGTAATGTGTGTAGGCTCTCATGTTTGGGGTTTTCCTCCTTTCTTATCTGTCATGTTGTGAGCACCTGTGAGTTGGACCTGTTCTATACCACAACTGCCCAAGACTATCTTATTGCTGCTTTGACTGCAGCAGCTCTAGTGCAGAGACCAGGTGGAGCACGTGCCAAGATCCGCCAGTAGTGTGCAAGAAAACCACATTGTGGTGACCAGTCTAGATGGATGTCCATGTGACAGTCTGTGCTGTTCTGGATAATATTTTCCTCCAGCAGGATTCAGAGTATTCTGTAGCTTCCTAATTGTATAGTGTGCACACATAATGAAAGAAACCAGTCACACACAAGTCATCAGCCTTGAATCTCAACCAGCTCTCTCTCGAGTTACAGAGCCTCAGGTTTTTATTGAAACACATGATACCTGCCCTTTATGGGCGTTTAACAGATTACATCAGTAACGTATACATTTTCTTATTCGCTGGGTCATATAGAATTCCCCGCCCCCCCCCCCCCCTTCCCACACCTCTCTCAAGTCCAGTGTGTAAGCCAGTCTTTGTTCTATCAACATGTGGTCAGTTAAAACAGCTCTTTGTTCCAGAAGTTGGAAAGTGGGTGAGGGGCTGGATACTCTTCTTCAGTATTGGAATGTGACTTAACTCTTTAAGAGGCTGCTTGTGGAACTTTGTACCTGGCCAACATTATACCACACACATCTTTCACCATGCCATTGTCCAGCAATTACTATAATGAAATTATGCATCCATTAGCCTCTAAGAGTTAAAGTCACTACAGCTGCGTAATACATCCAGTTTATTACAAATCAATAAACATTTTACGCTAACTAATTATCATGTCTATCACAGTGCGTGCCTCTGCCTGTTTAAGAAATACTTGGGGCTCCTTCACACAGTATCTGTATGTGCAATATGCAAAGAATAGAAGCCATTGATTTCAATAGGTTCATTCACATGTACAGGGAAATACAGCAAGCTCTACTTTTATGCATAGTTGCACCTCAAATGTCTCCATTAGAAGTCTATGGGGGGTGCAAGTAAATGCACAAGGCATAAGCATGAAAACTGCACAACTTCACAAGAAAAACATATGGAACTCATTAGGCTAAATACACTTAACTCTTGAGTGCCTGCCATGTGTAAATGAACATGCCCTGTGAGTGCAAGAAATACGCTGATATGCACGCAAAAGACTTGTTCACAGTGCAAATGCGTCACGCGGAGTTGCACATATGCTCATGTGAAGGAGCCCATAGGATGCATTAGAGTTAGACTGCAAGGGGTGTAATCTAAAGCAATTGACTGAAAGTGAATGTACCCCCTATGCCTCATGTCCATGAGTGGTCGGATGCAGGAGCAAAACCTGACCGTGGTTGAGTACCCTGCGTACCTGCCCGGGCGTGGAGTTCTTCAAACTCCTGGTTTGCAGTGGAATCCGCGGCCCGTCTGCAGTGTCAATTGCAGGCGGGGTGCGGGTCATCTGGCTTCCATTGACTTCAATGGAAGTCCAGAGATTCATGCAAAGCTAGATAAAAGTTGTGGGAGGTTGGGAAGAGAGATTTGGGGCTGGATAATGAAGAGAAGTATGTTGTCAGCAAATAATTAATTTGTGGTGGATACCAGCAACTTATATGCCTTATGTGAGTTATGTACTAACATAGTCAGAGATTCAAAGGCCAGTACGAATAGGCTGATGGATGACACCCCTGTATCATACCTCACTCAGTGGGGAAGGATGACGAGGAATAGCCAGCATACTGAACCATGGTGGAAGGTATTGGTTTATAGTTGAGATGGCCAGTGCAAAAAGTGGTGACCACAGCCCCATTTTTGAATAACTAAACAGTCTTGTGCTATGGAATGAAAAGCTTTAATATGAAGTGATAAGATGGCGCAATGCAGTCCACTGTCAGCTATCATATGGGCCAAATGTGTAGCTTTACATAAGCGATTTCCCCACCTGGCAGCCCAGTACAAAGCCATACTGATCTTTGTGAATCGGATGAGGTAAGAAGATGCATGCACACTTCCAAATATAAAGCCCTGGAGCCAGACAGGTTTTCAAATGAGTATTATCAAACATTTCAGTCTCTCTTGGGGCCTTTGTTTTAAGGCTCATTTAGATGGGACAAATGATGTCCGACTCTCGTCTTCCGCAAGTACCCACTCACATGCTTTTGCACAGGAGTGCGCATCATTGCTTCACAGGGGGGGGGCGGCTGGAGGAGATTTCTCTCCTTGTGCTTCCCTGCCCCTCTCCATTCACTTAACATAGCGGCCGTTCAGTACTGAACGATCATTGTTCAGGATTTTATGCTGCTTACCATGAACATTCGGACGCTTGCTCTGTTCGTGACATTGGATGTGGAGAAGGCGTTCAATGGGATCCATTGAGGATATGTCTTTGCAGTACTGCAGAAATTTGGTTTTAGAGGTAATATACCAAGAGCAAGTCAAGCTCTCTACACCACAGCTTCTGCCAAGGTACTAGTAAATAGGACCCTATCTAGCTCTTTCACCTGTCCAATGGCACCACCAAGGAAACCCTCTTCACCCATACTGTTTATATTAATGGAACCTGTTACGTCTTACACAACCACGAACAGGCGAATTCGGACAGAACCACAGAACTGCGAAACAAACTTCATCCATGCCAACAGGCGAATTCAAACACAGAACTGAGAAACAGACATCATACTTGCGGACAGACATAAACCAATAAGTGACAAGCACTCAAGACACACACCTGCATACACAATCAGATGGAATAACTATAGGATGTACAAGGTTTTCGCATTTTGGCCAAGATACTTAAGCCCGCAAGCCCACTTCACGGGTCTTCGTCTTGCGTGTCCCTAGTCTAACGAGACAACTTCCACATGAAACCTGTCTGCATGTGGGGCAATCGTTCCGACAAGGATGGCCCTGCGCTGGAACCTAGGGATCTACCTAGACCTAGATGACAAACAAAACACAGCAGGACTGAACACAGCTCACACTGCATACCATGCACCCTGAACAGGACTGTTCACACCACACGTCTGGCACATGCACTGAAATGTAGGAACATCACACGGAACACAGAGGAAAGCCTAGCAGCCTCTAACAGAGGAGCTGGTACATATGAGCAGCAGACTGGTGGTGATTGGCTGGCTGCAGAAATTCACACCCAGCCAGCTCAATCAACCCCCACCTATGTCGCAATGCTGCGTGAAACCCATGTAGAACAACAGATCCCAGCAGCACACCCTAACAGTACCTCAACCTTAAAAAGTGGCCTCTGGAGACACAGGTACCCCACACACAGGGGTCTGAGACCCGGGAGACTGGCTGGCTGAAGAAATCCACACCTAGCTAGCTCAATTAACCCCCACCTGTGGGTGACTTTGCTGGAACCTAACAAAACCTTTTGCAGAAAGCATGCGCACAGATACCTACCAACATGTCAGGAATCCCACTCCCTCTTAGACAACAGGAAGTTTTGTTGTATGTTATCAAAATTTAATAAAAACATTTTTAAAAAGTGCTCCAATTGCAGATATGCTTGGCACAGGCAAGTAACTTTTGAAAAGCACACATCAGTGTATAGACGGTGTAGGCGGATTAATGTGTGCAAAAGTGCTGGCAGGTTCCTTCTAAACAGCCATGCTGCTAGGGAAGTATCATTTTAACCCCTTAATGACATGGCCTATTTTGGCGTTGAGGACCAAGCGATTTTTGGTATTTTTCCATCTCCATTTTTCAAAAGCCATAACTTTTTTATTTTTCCGTCGATGCGGCCGTATAAGGGCTTGTTTTTTGCGTGGCGAGCTGTAGTTTTTATTGGTGCCACTTTTGGGTACAAAGACTATATCGTAAAACTTTTTTTTTTTATTATAACAGGGAGAGAAAACGCATCAATTCTGCCATAGATTTTTTTTTTTTTTACAGCATTAATCATGCAGCATAAATGACACACAAAATTTTTTCTGCGGGTCGGTACGGTTACAACGATACCAAAATTCTTATATTTTTTTTAGGCTTTTACACTTTTTTGCAATAAAAATCCTTTTTTTTGGAAATCTTTTTTTTTTCTCTATAGCTGCATTCAAAGTCCTGTAACTTTTTTATTATTCTATGTACGGAGCTCTATAAGGGCTAATTTTTAGCATGACGAGGGCAACCAGCCAGATACATTGCGAGAGCCCGATAACATCACAGACGGAACACGCTCCCTCTGTGAACCCTACCCATTATTATTTATTTAAGCATATAATGTGTGAAACTGACTTGGTGTATCTGAGCATATCCTGTTTTATTCTGTGGTGGCCAACCAGTGTATTTAAGGCTAGTTTAATTGCTCTCAATAAAGCCCCATTTACACGAAACGATTATCGCTCACAATTCGCTCAAACGATGGCTTTTGAGCGATAGTCGTTCATGTGAACGCTTCTATATTTTTCTTTTTGGCTGAACAATGATTTTTAGGTGAGCTTAAAATCCATTGTTCTGCTGGAGAGAAGATAACACAGACCGCATGCTGTGTTCTGCACGGAGCAGCTGATTACATTGTATTCAGCTGATTGCACTCAGCTGCATTGTCTTTGCCCGGGCTAAGTCCAAACCACATGCTGTGATTTGCCAACAGCACTGGAGGCTCATTTACACGCAAATGAAGGTAGTAAACTGCTACTGGATATTAGTGTCCATTACCAGTTTATGCAAAACGATTGCTGAAACTGTCAATATTTCAATTATTTGAAAGATTGTCTTTGCGTGTAAATGGGCCTTAAGAGAAACCAAGTGATCTTGTAGATATGACGACTTTTAATGGCTAACAAAAATACATGATGTTATAGCTAGCTTTTTAACTTATGCAGGGTCCTTCCACAGGCATAATGGAACAGATCTAAAAGCGTTAAAACATATATACATGATCTTATAGGAGGACACAAGCGTGGTGTGATTAATTTGCACTTGAAACAAATTCCAGAACAGGATAAGGCTGAATGCCCACGGACAGATTATCACTGGGGAGAATCGTGGCAAGTTCTATTTTGTGCCGAAAATTGCACCCATGGCTTCCATTACAGTCAATAGAAGCCGTCCGTCCCGCGACACTTTCACTTTCACTTTCAATGAGTATGAAACAATTGAAAATCATTGGTTTCATAATCATCGCTCTCGCATCTCAAGAAAAAATATCGCTAGTGGGTAGGCACCCTTAGATGGTCAAAAACAGCGTCCAGAACTGGGAAACTGGAAGGGCGGCAGAGAACAACAACTGCAGATAATAGGTCCCCCTCCTCCACCTGTCCCAGGACAGAATTTATCCCGAAATTGGAAGGTCACTTTATACCAGCAGAACTCTCCTGGTTTTGGTTAAAAAAGAGTGCAAAAACCACACCAAGATAGCACCGTGCAAAGGAGGTCTAGGGGCTCGTTCACATGTGTGGTTTTTGTTTTCTGTTCAGTTTCATCTGAGGAGCAGCCAAATGGAAAACAATGAAATGCTAAAATAAAGAGGTTTGCCAAGCGGAGGGTGTGCGGTGTGCTGTCAGGTGCTGCTGGGCTTATAGGGGTCATTCCAGGACAAAGCAGGTATAATTATATAGCAACTAAACAGGAGGTAAGCTGCATGTACCCAATAAAAGATTTATCTCTGATTTAGGCCTCCTTCACGCGGCCGACAAGGTCACGATTAGAGATGAGAGAGCACCAAAATGCTCGGGTGCTCGTTACTCGGGACGAAATTTTCACGATGCTCGAGGGTTCGTTTCGAATAACGAACCCCATTGAAGTCAATGGGCGACCCGAGCATTTTTGTATATCGCCGATGCTCGCTAAGGTTTCCATTTGTGAAAATTTGGGCAATTCAAGAAAGTGATGGGAACGACACAGCAACGGATAGGGCAGGCGAGGGGCTACATGTTGGGCTGCATCTCAAGTTCCCAGGTCCCACTATTAAGCCACAATAGCGGCAAGAGTGCCCCCCCCTCCCAACAATTTTTACTTCTGAAAAGCCCTCATTAGCAATGCATACCTTAGCTAAGCGCCACACTACCTCCAACAAAGCACAATCACTTCCTGCATGACACTCCGCTGCCACTTCTCCAGGGTTACATGCTGCCCAACCCCCCCCCCCCCACACACACGACCCAGTGTCCACAGCGCACACCAAAGTGTCCCTGCGCAGCCTTCAGCTGCCCTCATGCTACACCACCCTCATGTCTATTTATAAGTGCGTCTGCCATGAGGAGGAACCGCAGGCACACACTGCAGAGGATTGGCACGGCTAGGCAGCGACCCTCTTTAAAAGGGGCGGGGCGATAGCCCACAATGCTGTACAGAAGCAATGAGAAATATAATCCTGTGCCACCGCCATCAGGAGCTGCACACGTGGGCATAGCAATGGGGAACCTATGTGCCACACACTATTCATTCTGTCAAGGTGTCTGCATGCCCCAGTCAGACCGCGTTTTTTTATAAATAGTCACAGGCAGGTACAACTCCGCAATGGGAATTCCGTGTGCACCCACAGCATAGGTGGCTCCCTGGAACCCACCGGCTGTACATAAATGTATCCCCTTGCAGTGCCCTGGACAGCAGAGCTAACGTCAGATTAAATGCAGGTGGGCTTCGGCCCACACTGCATGCCCCAACCTGACCGGGGTTTTTAATTCATAGACACAGGCAGGTACAACTCCCTATTGTGAAGTCCCTGTGGACCGACAGCATGGGTGGGTGCCAGGAAGCCACCGGCGGTACATAAATATATCCCATTGCATTGCCCATCACAGCTAAGGTAATGTGATGTTTAATGCAGGTGGGCTTCGGCCCACACTGCATGCCCCAGTCAGACTGGGGTTCTTTAGAAGTGGACACATGCAGTTACAACTCCGTGTGGACCGACAGCATGGGTGGGTGCCAGGAAGCCACCGGCGGTACATAAATATATCCCATTGCAGTGCCCAGCACAGCTGAGGTAATGTTATGTTTAATGCAGGTGGTCTTCGGCCCACACTGCATGCCCCAGTCAGACTGGGGTTCTTTAGAAGTGGACACATGCAGTTACAACTCCGTGTGGACCGACAGCATGGATGGCTCCCTGGAACCCACCGGCGGTACATAAATATATCCCATTGCAGTGCCCAGCACAGCTGAGGTAATGTCATGTTTAATGCAGGTGGGCTTCGGCCCACACTGCATGCCCCAGTCAGACTGGGGTTCTTTAGAAGTGGACACATGCAGTTACAACTCCGTGTGGACCGACAGCATGGGTGGGTGCCAGGAAGCCACCGGCGGTATATAAATATATCCCATTGCAGTGCCCAGCACAGCTGAGGTAATGTCATGTTTAATGCAGGTGGGCTTCGGCTCACACTGCATGCCCCAGTCAGACTGGGGTTCTTTAGAAGTTGACACATGCAGTTACAACTCCGTGTGGACCGACAGCATGGGTGGCTCCCTGGAACCCACAGGCGGTACATAAATATATCCCATTGCAGTGCCCAACACAGCTGATGTAACGTCAGCTTTAATGCAGGTGGGCAAAAAATTAATTGGATTACACTGTAGGCGAGGGCCCCAAAAAAATGGTGTACCAACAGTACTAATGTACCTCAGAAAAATTGCCCATGCCCAACCAAGAGGGCAGGTGAAACCCATTAATCGCTTTGGTTAATGTGGCTTAATTTGTAACTAGGCCTGGAGGCAGCCCAGTTAAAATAAAAATTGGTTCAGGTGCAAGTTTCAACGCTTTAATGAGCATTGAAACGTATAAAAATTGTTTACAAAAATTATATGACTAAGCCTTGTGGGCCTAAGAAAAATTGCCCGTTCGGCGTGATTACGTGAGGTTTCAGGTGGAGGAGCAGGAGGAGGAGGATGAATATTATACACAGATTGATGAAGCTAAAAGGTCCCCGTTTTTGATGGTGATAGAGAACGATGCTTCCATCCGCGGGTGCAGCCTACGTATTGTTTAGGTATCGCTGCTGTCCGCTGGTGGAGAAGAGAAGTCTGGGGAAATCCAGGCTTTGTTCATCTTGATGAGTGTAAGCCTGTCGGCACTGTCGGTTGACAGGCGGGTACGCTTATCTGTGATGATTCCCCCAGCCGCACTAAACACCCTCTCTGACAAGACGCTAGCCGCAGGACAAGCAATCACCTCCAGGGCATACAGCGCGAGTTCAGGCCACATGTCCAGCTTCGACACCCAGTAGTTGTAGGGGGCAGAGGCGTCACGGAGGATGGTCGTGCGATCGGCTACGTACTCCCTCACCATCCTTTTACAGTGCTCCCGCCGACTCAGCCTTGACTGGGGAGCGGTGACACAGTCTTGCTGGGGAGCCAGAAAGCTGTCAAAGGCCTTAGAGAGTGTTCCCCTGCCTGTGCTGTACATGCTGCCTGATCTCCGCGCCTCCCCTGCTACCTGGCCCTCGGAACTGCGCCTTCTGCCACTAGCGCTGTCGGATGTGAATTTTACCATCAGCTTGTCCGCCAGGGTCCTGTGGTATAGCATCACTCTCGAACCCCTTTCCTCTTCGGGTATGAGAGTGGAAAGGTTCTCCTTATACCGTGGGTCGAGCAGTGTGTACACCCAGTAATCCGTAGAGGCCAGAATGCGTGTAACGCGAGGGTCACGAGAAAGGCATCCTAACATGAAGTCCGCCATGTGTGCCAGGGTACCTGTACGCAACACATGGCTGTCCTCACTAGGAAGATCACTTTCAGGATCCTCCTCCTCCTCCTCAGGCCATACACGCTGAAAGGATGACAGGCAAGCAGCATGGGTACCCTCAGCAGTGGGCCAAGCTGTCTCTTCCCCCTCCTCCTCATCCTCCTCATGCTCCTCCTCCTCAACGCGCTGAGATATAGACAGGAGGGTGCTCTGACTATCCACCGACATACTGTCTTCCCCCGGCTCTGTTTCCGAGCGCAAAGCATCTGCCTTTATGCTTTGCAGGGAACTTCTCAAGAGGCATAGCAGAGGAATGGTGACGCTAATGATTGCAGCATCGCCACTCACCATCTGGGTAGACTCCTCAAAGTTTCCAAGGACCTGGCAGATGTCTGCCAACCAGGCCCACTCTTCTGTAAAGAATTGAGGAGGCTGACTCCCACTGCGCCGCCCATGTTGGAGTTGGTATTCCACTATAGCTCTACGCTGCTCATAGAGCCTGGCCAACATGTGGAGCGTAGAGTTCCACCGTATGGGCATGTCGCACAGCAGTCGGTGCACTGGCAGATGAAACCGATGTTGCAGGGTGCGCAGGGTGGCAGCGTCCGTGTGGGACTTGCGGAAATGTGCGCAGAGCCGGCGCACCTTTCCGAGCAGGTCTGACAAGCGTGGGTAGCTTTTCAGAAACCGCTGAACCACCAAATTAAAGATGTGGGCCAGGCATGGCACGTGCGTGAGGCTGCCGAGCTGCAGAGCCGCCACCAGGTTACGGCCGTTGTCACACACGACCATGCCCGGCTGGAGGCTCAGCGGCGCAAGCCAGCGGTCGGTCTGCTCTGTCAGACCCTGCAGCAGTTCGTGGGCCATGTGCCTCTTATCTCCTAAGCTGAGTAGTTTCAGCACGGCCTGCTGACGCTTGCCCACCGCTGTGCTGCCACGCCGCGCGACACTGACTGCTGCCGACGTGCTGCTGCTGACACATCTTGATTGCGAGACAGAGGTTGCGGCGGAGGAGGAGGGTGGTTTAGTGGAGGAAGCATACACCGCCGCAGATACCACCACCGAGCTGGGGCCCGCAATTCTGGGGGTGGGTAGGACGTGAGCGGTCCCAGGCTCTGACTCTGTCCCAGCCTCCCCTAAATTCACCCATGGGCCGTCAGGGAGATACAGTGGCCCTGCCCGCCTGTGCTTGTCCACGTGTCCGTTGTTAAGTGGACCTTGGCAGTAACCGCGTTGGTGAGGGCACGTACAATGTTGCGGGAGACGTGGTCGTGCAGGGCTGGGACGGCACATCGGGAAAAGTAGTGGCGACTGGGAACTGAGTAGCGCGGGGCCGCCGCCGCCATCATACCTTTGAAAGCCTCCGTTTCCACAACCCTATATGGCAGCATCTCCAGGCTGATAAATTTTGCTATGTGCACGTTTAACGCTTGAGCGTGCGGGTGCGTGGCGGCGTACTTGCGCTTGCGCTCCAACACTTGCGCTAGCGATGGCTGGACGGTGCGCTGAGAGACATTGGTGGATGGGGCCGAGGACAGCGGAGGTGAGGGTGTGGGTGCAGGCCGGGAGACGGTAGTGCCTGTGTCCTGAGAGGGGGGTTGGATCTCAGTGGCAGGTTGGGGCACAGGGGGAGAGGCAGCGGTGCAAACCGGAGGCGGTGAACGGCCTTCGTCCCACCTTGTGGGGCACTTGGCCATCATATGTCTGAGCCGGTGGCTCCCCGGCTGATCTTGGCGTGACACAGGTTGCACACCACTGTTCGTCGGTCGTCTGCACTCTCAGTGAAAAACTGACACACCTTTGAGCACCTCGGCCTCTGCAGGGTGGCATGGCACGAGGGGGCGCTTTGGGAAACAGTTGGTGGATTATTCGGTCTGGCCCTGCCTCTACCCCTGGCCACCGCACTGCCTCTTGCAACCTGCCCTGCTGCTGCCCTTGCCTCCCCCTCTGAAGACCTGTCCTCAGTAGGCGTAGCAAACCAGGTGGGGTCGGTCACCTCATCGTCCTGCTGCTCTTCCTCCGAATCCTCTGTGCGCTCCTCCCTTGGACTTACTCCAATTACTACTACCTGAGTGATAGATAACTGTGTCTCATCGTCATTGTCCTCCTCACCCACTGAAAGCTCTTGAGACAGTTGCCGGAAGTCCCCAGCCTCATCCCCCGGACCCCGGGAACTTTCCAAAGGTTGGGCATCACGACAAACTCCTCCAGTGGGAGAGGATTCGGAACCATTGCTGCCCATTCTGGGCAGGGGCCCGAGAACAGTTCCTGGGAGTCTGCCTGCTCCTCAGAATGTGTCATTGTAATGGAGTGAGGAGGCTGGGAGGAAGGAGGAGCAGCAGCCAGAGGATTCAGAGTTGCAGCAGTGGACGGCGCAGAACTCTGGGTGGTCGATAGATTGCTGGATGCACTTTCTGCCATCCACGACAGGACCTGCTCACACTGCTCATTTTCTAATAAAGGTCTACCGCGTGGAGCCATTAATTGTGAGATGAATGTGGGGACGCCAGAAACGTGCCTCTCTCCTAATCCCGCAGCAGTCGGCTGCGATACACCTGGATCAGGAGCTCGGCCTGTGCCCACACCCTGACTTGGGCCTCCGCGTCCTCGCCCGCGTCCACGTCCACGTCCTCTAGGCCTACCCCTACCCCTCAGCATGGTGTATTACCAGTAGTGCAGAAACAGAACGCTGTAATTAAATGTGCCGCTTATTGGCCTGTGGTTGGAGGCTGACTTAGCTTACGGAACGCACAGCAGAGCCAGGAAAGAATTTTGCGCAAGCCTGCTGTAACACTTAGCTGGCTGCGTATGAATTAGGACAACTACCCCCAGCAGAGACGCAGTACACTGAGGACGGTCACAGGCAGCCCAAATAGATTTTTTTTCCCAAATTTTTTTGGAAAAGCGCACTGCCTATATAGACTGTATATGTCTTCTGTCCCTGCCTCACCACCACTAATGGCCCTGGACTATGTAAAATTACTGCAGACTGTTTCACTCTGGACAGGAATACAGCGGTGATGTGACGGGCAACGCAGAGCCAGGAAAGAATTTTGCGCAAGCCTGCTGTAACACTTAGCTGGCTGCGTATGAATTAGGACAACTACCCCCAGCAGAGACGCAGTACACTGAGGACGGTCACAGGCAGCCCAAATAGATTTTTTTTCCCAAATTTTTTTGGAAAAGCCCACTGCCTATATAGACTGTATATGTCTTCTGTCCCTGCCTCACCACCACTACTGGCCCTGGACTATGTAAAATTACTGCAGACTGTTTCACTCTGGACAGGAATACAGCGGTGATGTGACGGGCAACGCAGAGCCAGGAAAGAATTTTGCGCAAGCCTGCTGTAACACTTAGCTGGCTGCGTATGAATTAGGACAACTACCCCCAGCAGAGACGCAGTACACTGAGGACGATCACAGGCAGCCCAAATAGATTTTTTTTCCCAAATTTTTTTGGAAAAGCCCACTGCCTATATAGACTGTATATGTCTTCTGTCCCTGCCTCACCACCACTAATGGCCCTGGACTATGTAAAATTACTGCAGACTGTTTCACTCTGGACAGGAATACAGCGGTGATGTGACGGGCAACGCAGAGCCAGGAAAGAATTTTGCGCAAGCCTGCTGTAACACTTAGCTGGCTGCGTATGAATTAGGACAACTACCCCCAGCAGAGACGCAGTACACTGAGGACGGTCACAGGCAGCCCAAATAGATTTTTTTTCCCAAATGTTTTTGGAAAAGCCCACTGCCTATATAGACTGTATATGTCTTCTGTCCCTGCCTCACCACTACTGGCCCCGGACTATGTAAAATTACTGCAGGACGCAATGCTCTGGACGCAATGCTCTGCACGGCCGATATACAAAAAAAAAAATGTGCAACACTGCAAAAAGCAGCCTCAACAGTACTGCACACGGTCAGATGTGGCCCTAAGAAGGCCCGTTGGGGTTCTTGAAGCCTACAATAACTCCTAACACTCTCCCTATAGCAACTCCAGCAAGACAGCACTTTCCCTGAACTATGTCAGAACGCATCTGTGGCCAGCCGCGGGAGGGGCCGATTTATATACTCGGGTGACACCTGATCTCGCCAGCCACTCACTGCAGGGGTGTGGTATAGGGCTTGAATGTCGCAGGGGGAAGTTGTAATGCCTTCCCTGTCTTTCTATTGGCCAGAAAAGCGCGCTAACGTCTCAGAGATGAAAGTGAAAGTAACTCGAACATCGTGTGGTGCTCGTTTCGAATAACGAGCATCTCGAACACGCTAATACTCGAACGAGTATCAAGCTCGGACGAGTACGTTCGCTCATCTCTAGTCACGATGCTACAAATCGCATGTATGTGAAGCCCGTGCTTTCCTATGGTTTCCTTCACACATGTGATGTTTTGTAGCATGCGGAATCCCAACCCAAAAACCTTGCGGATCCGGCGATATGCCCGCAACCCGTGAGGTTTTGTAGCCCATGTTTCTTTATGGAGCCTTTCTTTCTGTTGCATCGCATCACATAAAAATGTGATTTTCATGCGGTGCGATGCACCTTTGACAGTAGGAAATCCTACTATCTAAGCCATAGCCTAAGCCAGTGATGGGCAACCTTTTCGGCTTGGTGTGTCAAAATTCGCCGAAAAACCGAGCATAACTCGGGTGGTGTGTCACTTTGAAAAAAACCCCACCAAAATTTGTGATATTAGTAGTTTAAATAAGGAAAATGTATACTTGTAACATATAACAGTATTGAATAAACCAAAAATTAATTATTTTAACTTACCTGCTTAGTGACTTCTTTCTTCATCCGTCAGTCGGTTTCTTCTGTTGGTCTTGAAATTAATTAACGGTCCAATATGCAACTTTAACTGGTGTGGGGTGCCGTAAACTGAGATAAGTGAGGGGAGGGGGAATTCTTTAACTAACCTGCCTATTAGTGACTTTTTTGTTGCTGAATGTCAGTGGCTAAAATTAAATCTTCAATTGAAGGTTGGTATTTTGCACACTTCAAGCCCAAACAAGCACTACTAACATCATCTGTCAGTCAGTTTCTTTTGTGGGTCTTGATAATATTTAACAGTTCAATATTAAGCTTTAACTGATGTGGGGTGCCATGAACTGAGATAAGTGAGGGGAGGGGAAATTCTTTAACTAACCTGCCTATTAGTGACTTTTTTGTTGCTGAATTTCAGCAGCTAAATCTTCAATTGAAGGTTGGTATTTTGTACACTTCAATCCCAAGCAAGCACTACTAACGTCATCTGTCAGTCTGTTTCTTTTGTTGGTTTTGATATTATTTAACGCTGAGAATAAGGTCTCACAAAAGTATGTAGAGGGAAAAATTGTGAGTAAAGCCATTGCTATATGTTTAAGGGTGCTAAAAGTGTCTGGTAAGCGGTTCCAGGCACTCCAAATCTCCTATTCGTAGTGGCACTCCTCTTGATTCTCCAAGCGGCACCTTTCCAGATTCTCAAGCTTTGACCTCAAGTCGACAAACACCTGAGCCCAGATGCTGTCTTGAAATTCTGCAAGTTGCATCTCCAAATCATCAATTTGCATCCATTGGAAACCATTTAATTCCAAACTACTGTAGACTACTACATCAGGATGCTTAAAGGGGTTGTCCCGCGAAACAAAGTTGGGGTATACACTTCTGTATGGCCATATTAATGCACTTTGTAATATACATTGTGCATTAATTATGAGCCATACAGAAGTTATTCACTTACCTGTTCCGTTGCTGGCGTCCCTGTCTCCATGGTGCCGTCTAATTTTCAGCGTCTAATCGCCCGATTAGACGCGCTTGCGCAGTCCGGTCTTCTCCCTTCTGAATGGGGCCGCTCGTGCCAGAGAGCTGCTCCCCGTAGCTCCGCCCCGTCACGTGTGCCGATTCCAGCCAATCAGGAGGCTGGAATCGGCAATGGACCGCACAGAAGACCTGCGGTCTACCGAGGGTGAAGATCCCGGCGGCCATCTTCGCAAGGTAAGTAAGAAGTCACCGGAGCGGGGGGATTCGGGTAAGTACTATCCGTTTTTTTTTTTTAAACCCCTGCATCGGGTTTGTCTCGCGCCGAACGGGGGGACTATTGGAAAAAAAAAAACCCGTTTCGGCGCGGGACAACCCCTTTAATGATTTTCATGGTCTGTTCTAGGCTCCTAAATTGATTAAATCTATCACTGAACTGGTCAAGTAACGAGCCTAAAACATGCTGATACTTTGTATGCAAGGATTCCATTTCATTTGGTACAGCTGCACTGGCCTTCTCAAAATACTTGGTTACTCGAGGAAAATACTTATAAGTTTTAGTTTCTACATCTCGCTTGAAAATTTTAAGTTTACTTTCAAAAGCTTTTATGTATCCAAACATTACGTCAATACTTTTACCGAAACCTTGTAATTTTAAGTTCAGTTCATTAATATGAACAGAGAAATCTGTGAAAAACATCAGGGTGTTGACCCACTTATCATCATTGAGCTGAGGAAAGTTTCCCAGATCCTTATCCTCAAGAAATACCTTAATTTCTTCAAAGCACTCCACAAAGCGCTCAAGAACTTTGCCTCGGCTCAGCCATCTTACATTATTGTACATCAGCAGTCCACTGTAGGTGGAATCAACCTTCAGTAACAGCGCAGAAAATTCTCGCTTGTTAAGGGGGCGAGCAGCTATTAAATTTACTATTTTTGTAACAACTGACATTAAGTCGTTTAACCCCTTGAGTGGCGGGTTTCCTACCACCCTGTCGTGCCCACCAGGGCAGGTTTTTTAAAATGGTCTAATCATTGAATTTCAACTCATTTTGCAGTTGCGTCTCAAGAGCCATAACTTTTTCATTTTTCCATTGACACGGCCATATAAGGGCTTGTTTTTTGCGGGACAAGTTGTGATTTTTTAAACAGAGGGGAGGAAAAAAAGAAATGGGGAAAAAAGAAAAAAAGGGGCCATGTCATTAAGGGGTTAAATAATGTATTAACTTCCTTCTCTGGGTCATTACCACGCATGGATACCACATGTGTGATTGTATTTTTGATTTTTTACAAAGTAAAGGGAGACAAGTGTTTTTATTATTTTTTTTATAAGTTTTTTACGTAATTTTTATTTTTTTTTGTCCTTTAGGGGACTTCCACAGGGACCCATCAAGACCCCCTGATCACTTTCCGGGGGTCCGATGGTGACAGCCCTTTACATACTGCAGTGACAGCCCTTTACATGCTGCAGTCACATAGACTGCAGCATGTAAAGGGTTAACACAGCAGAGATCGGAGGTTTTCTCTGATCTCTACTGTAAGAGCTAGTACCTAGCTGTCCTCTGACAGCCAAGCACCAAGCTCTCCCTGCCACAGAGACCATCGGCTTGCTTCTGACAAGCCGATGGTCTCTATGGCAACCTGTAAACAAAGCAGGACTTAGAAGCAGGAGATTGCCGGCAGATTGGCAATATCTTCTGCTGGTTTTTCAAAGCCCTTGCTTTGTTCTCTGTGGGACTGTGCAGGCAGAGCACACTGCCACAGCTTGTGGCATTGTGCTCTGCAGCTCCCATAGTGATACATAGCCCGGAAGATTTCCGGGCTATATCACTATCGGCAGTGGAGCTCGTCCCGGAAAATTTCCGGGCGTGCCACTCAAGGGCTTAAGTCGGTGAATCCTGCCTTGGCACATAAAGCCTCCTGATGGATAATACAATGAAAAGGCACAATCGGATGTCCAATCGCTTCCGTGAACAATTTGACAAATCCAACTTTTTTCCCCACCATGTTTGGTGCCCCATCTGTCGTCACTGACACTACTTTAGAGATATCAATGCTTAGGTCACGGAATGTTTGTATAACAACCTTACATATTTCACTTCCTGATGTACTTGTTGGCACTGATACTAACTTTATCAACTCTTCTCTCATTGTGAGATCATCAGAATATCGACCAATAATGGCCAACTGAGCATGTGATGTGACATCAGTGGTTTCATCAAGAGAGATTGAAAAATAGTTACAATTACTTATGTCTCTCTTTAATTGATTTTGTACGTTTGTGTTCAGTCTCATTATTCGGTCTTTTATTATATTTCTACTGAGCGGTAACTCAGATATCCTCTTAATAATTGCATCTTTATTCTGCATATCATGAAATAGAACTGGGGCACATCGTAGGAGAGTGTCTTTAATAAATTCTCCCTCACTGAGTGCTTTTCCATGCTGAGCTATGGAGTGAGCGATGGTCAGACTTGCAGATGTTAAATTTGTAGAGCCTTTTACAAATTTAAGGATGGAATTTGATTGGCCCCTATAAAGGTGTAGCTGCCTGGAAATGTATTCCTTCCTTTCATCCTCACTTTTTTTCAAGAGCTGGGAATGATTAGTTTCAAAATGTCTATTTATATTCCATGTTCTGCTTACTACCGTCTCAGTACATAGAACGCAAAATGATCTGCCATTTTTTTCTATAATGCCATACATCTCAGTCCATGTCTCTTGAAAGGGTCGGCTACTGCTACTACTACCACTCCCTTTACTTGAGGGTGAAGTCACACGAACGTATATCAGCTCGGTTTTCAAGCCGAGCCGATATACGTTGTCCTCGTGTGCAGGGGGTGGGAGGATGGAAGAGCCAGGAGCAGGAACTGAGCTCCCGCCCCCCTATCCGCCTCCTCTCCGCCCCTCTGCACTATTTGCAATGGGAAGAGGTGGGGCGGGGCTAAGTTCCGAGAACTGCACACGAGGACAACGTATATCGGCTCGGCGTGAAAACCGAGCCGATATACGTTCGTGTGACTTCACCCTAACCTTGTTTTTTTATTTTTTGGGTTCTCCATCAGACAGTGATCGCAATGGCAGAAAATTACTCACTTCTCAGTAATGGCGCTAATGGTCTTATTTAAATGGCTACTGCACAGGCCCTCCCCTCACTTCTCAGTAATGGCGCTAATGGGCTTTTTTAAATGGCTGCTACACAGGCCCTCCTTTCACTTCTCAGTAATGGCGCTAATGGGCTTTTTTAAATGGCTGCTACACAGGCCCTCCCCTCACTTATCTCAGTAATGGCGCTAATGGGCTTTTTAAAATGGCTGCTGCACAGACCCTCCCCTCACTTATCTCAGTACTGGCTGCTGGTGGTGGCTGCTGCTGGCTCCCGCTGCTGGTGGTGGCTGCTGCTGGCTCCCGCTGCTGGTGGTGGCTGCTGCTGGCTCCCGCTGCTGGTGGTGGCTGCCGGTGCTGGTGGCTGCCGCTGCAGGTGTCTGCCGCCGGTGCTGGTGTCTGCCGCCGGTGCTGCTGATGGCTGCCGATGCTGCTGATGGCTGCCGATGCTGCTGTGGCTGTCGCTGCTGCAGGTGTCTGCCGCTGCTGCAGGTGTCTGCCGCTGCTGGTGGTGGTTGCCGCTGCTGGTGGTGGCTGCCACTGCTGGTGGTGGTGGCTGCCGCTGCAGCTGTCTGCCGCCGGTGCTGCTGTGGCTGCCGCTGCTGCAGGTGTCTGCCGCTGCTGGTGGTGGCTGCCGCTGCTGGTGGTGGTGGCTGCCGCTGCTGCTGGTGGTGGCTGCCGGTGCTGGTGGCTGCCGCTGCTGCTGATGGCCGCCGGTGCTGCTGATGACTGCCGGTCCTGCTGATGGCTGCCGGTGCTGCTGGTGGCTGCCGGTGCTGGTGGTGGTTGTTGCTGCTGGTGGTGTCTGCCGCTGCTGGTGGTGTCTGCCGCCGATGCAGGTGTCTGCCGACGATGCTGGTGGCTGCCGCCGCCGCTGCTGCTGGTGGCTAAGATGGCCTTACTTATGCTGCTGCTGGTGGCTAATATGGCCTCCAGATCCCTTCCCCTGCGCAGTCCGCGGCTGATAATGCCGCCGGCCGGAAGTGATGTCGGCCCCCTAACCGGAAGTCCCGGCACTACTAGATGCTCTGTGTCGGAGGTCTGTGGTTTTGGCTTACAGACCTCCGGCGCACAGCGTCTACCTGTCCCACCGTCCCATCGCAATGTTTTATCCTCGGCTACTGCACCTGGCCGTGCAGGAGCCGAGGATGAAACATCCCGATTCTCCGCATGTGGCCGCATAATTTCTGTATGCGGCCGTAAGCGGGCCGCGTGTCAGCGAAAATGGCCACGCGTGTCAGCACTGACACGCGTGTCATAGGTTCGCCATCACGGGCCTAAGCCCTAGCTGCAGGGAAAAGTAAAAAAAAAGAGTATACATCACCTTTAGAAGCGCCGTCAGCCCGGCCGCATCTTCACCCTGGGTCCCCGTCACTATTCTCTTTCATCTCTTCTGGCTAGGGATTGAAAAATCCCTGCCTCCTGTAAGCGCTGCCTCTGATTGGCTGACGCTTAGCAAATCACAGCCAGTGCTCGAGCATAGGCTCTGATTGATTAAGTGTCAGCCTATCACAGCCAGCACTTCCAGGAGGCGGAGATTTTTCAATCCCCGGCAAGAAGAAATGAAGAAGACCAGTGCCGGGGACCCGTGGAGAAGCTGCAGCGGAGCCCCGGACAGCGCTTCTAAATTTGTTCTTCTGCAGTTAGGGCTTATTTTCAGGGTAGGGCTTATATTTTAAGCCTCCACCCCCCTGAAGATCCTCGCATATGATTCTACAAAGTCGCACGACCTTGTAGCGCTATGAAATCGTGGTATTGCCTCAAGGATGCTGTGTTGCCCGTGTGAAGGAGGCCATAGGGCCCCTGCCCATGGACGAATATTTGCTGTGGATATTTTAAAGCAATGGGAGAACTCCGTGATCCTCTGCCGCGGCTGTGACAGCCACGTCTGGAGATTCCTTCATCCCCGCAGTGAGGCAAGGCTGTTTTCACGTGAAAGCGCCTCAAATCCACGGGTTTCACATGGTGGGTAGCTCGATATCGGGCCGTGAATCATGGCCCGACATTGCCCTCACCAGTGTGAAGGAGCTCTTAGACCCATGATGACGAACCTATGACACGCGGCCGCTCACCCCGTTAATGAATACCGGCAGGGGCTGTGGCTCCCCTGCTGGTATTCACTAACCAGCACTACTAGCAGCGCTGATCCCGGCGCACACTGTGGTGTCAGTGTGCAGCCAGGATCCTCCTCACCCCGTCCCCCAACGTCTCCTACCTGTTGGTTCTGCGAGAGCGTCCGGGGAAGGAGGCGTCCTGCGACACACTGACGTCACAGTGCGCGCCGGAGATCACCGCTGCTGGCGGCGTGCCGGGCACAGGAGGAGCAGAGCTTCCACAAGGTAAGTACATGGGTCTTGTGGGGGGGGCAGTCACTGCTGGGGGGCCGCTGTGGGGGGTAGGTAATGCTGGGGGGCCTCTGTGGGGGGCAGATACTGCTGGGGGGCCTCTGTGGGGGGCAGATACTACTGGGGGGCCTCTGTGGGGGGCAGATATTGCTGGGGGGCCTCTGTGGGGGGCAGATACTGCTGGGGGGCCTCTGTGGGGGTCAGATAATGCTGGGGGCCTCTGTGGGGGGTGCTGTCGCTGCTGGCGGCCGCTGTGGGGGGTGCTGTCGACGCTGGGGGCTCATCATTACTGAGATAAGTGAGGGGGAGGCTGAGAGAGGCGAGGGCCTGTGCTATGGGTTTTTTCGGGTTTATTAAATACAGTTATGCATTACAATTATACATATTTGTTATTTAAACTATAAATATCGCAAATTTATGGATTTTTTCTCGAAGTGACACACCACCCGAGTTATGCTCGGTTTTTGGCTAATTTTGACACACTGAGCTCAAAAGGTTGCCCATCACTGTCTTAGACCAAGAAACTTGATTCAATATCGCGCTCACCAGCGTGTGTTTTTACGCAGTTTGCAAGGTTTTTTTCTGGCAAACCGCCCCATCCCTTCTGTGAAGTCGCGTTCCTCAGGCAAATTAGAGGATCGGCAAGTGTTTCCCATTGTTTTCAATAGGAACCTTGCATCTCGCTCGCCTGCAGCTCGCACGGTGTGCAATGTCTTTTACTGTCCCCTTGAAAACAATAGGCGCTGCGTTTTGAGGAACGTGGATACAGCATGTCGCTCGCTCATGTATATTCACGTATGTTTTATGCGACACGCCAAGCTTGCGTGAGATTCTGGGCCGTGTGAAACCAGCCTAAGGCCACATTCATGTGAGTGTATTTGGAGGCGTAACATTTGCGTGCACGATACGAAGTGAATAGAATCCATTGATTTCAATGTGTTTATTCACGTGCGCACATTTTTCTACTTATTTCCAGAGCCCAAAAAATACACCGCAGTATGTGCTATTTTCCTGCACATTTGCACACCAAAAATACCCATAGTAAGTCAATGGGGAGGGGGGGATGCGCAAATGTGTGCAAAATATGCTAGGAGATGCGTGAAACACTGCGTAATTGCGCAGGAAAAATAACACATCTGGAACTCATTAGACTAATTAGCCGTTTCATGTACCTTTTTTTTTTTTTTGCTGCACGTAAATGCCTCGCGAGCTGAAAAAGTTCATGCTACTCTCATGTGCACGCAAATACATGTACGCTCGTGTGAATCCGGCCCAACATTCAGGACTTGTAGGACCACAATGTAGCCTGCTGTGTTCTTGCCCTGAACTATGTGCTGCTCCACATGAGAAACCTTCCAGAAGCTTGCACAATACAGGTTAGTGGATACAAATCTGCTAAATAAATAAGGAGGCAGCAATAAAAGACGGCAAGTGGAGCAAAGGTGACCCGGAGTAAGTGCCGACCAGCCAGGGGCGTGGCTTCGAGTTGGGGGCGTGGCTAGCTCTTATAAAGTTTGCGGCTCTTCCTGGAGTCTCCACAGCAGTACTGAGCTCCTGCACCATGACGGAGGTGGCGCTCTACCTGGACCTGGCCTCCCCGCCCTGCCGCGCTGTCTACTTCTTCGCCAAGGCCAACAAGATCCCCTTCAAGAACAATGTGGTGCTGCTAGCCAAAGGTCAGTCTGAGGGGGAAGCTGGAGGGGCAGTGGGGGATCCTGTGGTCGGAGTATGTCAGCTGGCAGCTCTAACAAGCAGATTGCGACATACGCTCTCCTGTGCAACTTTTTTGCTAGCGAACGAGGATACTTTGTATCTGTATTTGCGCAAGCAGATGGGTGGGTGAATCACCCTTGTCCTGATTTAAATGGCTATTAACCCTTTCCAATCCAATTTCCCTGCCACCCACACGCTCTCCAGCTCTTATTTATTTGGGGTGGGAAAGCGTACCGTAGATTCCTTGGAATAAGGCTGCCTGTCCATGGGCGAGTTTTCATTGTGAGATCCGTGGTGATAAATCGCCCGCAGACCTTGCATGACATGCTAACCATGGAAAGTGTAGCCCAACATCCACAAGCGGAGAAGACTGCGATTCTCCACTTGTGGGATTGAAATCGTGGCATGCTGGGATTATCTGCGATGAGCGTTTCCGTCGACATAATGAGCGAGGGCTCATTTTGTGCGGTACATCCTGTAGTTTCCATTGGTACCATTTTTGAATACATATGACATTTTGATCACTTTTTATTAGATTTTTTTTTTTTCTAGGCAACATGGTGACCCAAAAATAAGTGCATTTCTGGCGTTCTTTATTTATTTTTGGACGACCTACAGTGTGCAGTAAATAATGCATTACTTTGATTGGACTTTTACAGACGCAGTTTGTTATTTAGATATTATTATATAATAATTTTTTTTTAATAAAACTTTATTCTTTTTACCTTTTCTCTTAGTCCCCAGAAGGGACCATAACTAGCGATGCTTTGATCACTCCTGCAGTAGGATGTAATGCTATAGCACTTAGACATTCTGACAGGAAGTCTGTAAAGCCACCCCATGGGGATGGCTTGATGGGCATTCTGCCATGACAGCCCTGGAGCCTTTCAGAAGGACCCTGGCTGCCATGACACCCACCTGGCTCTCCCTATCTCACCGCGGGGGGGGGGGGGGGGGGGGGCTGTACGGGACCCCTGAACATCATTTTGGGGATTTAAATGCCGCTGTCAGGTTTGACAGCGGCATTTAAAGGGTTAACAGCCACAATCGGCCACGTGGCTTGTCGGGGCTGTTGCCCACGGGTGTCAGCTGTAAGAAATAGCTGACACCCATGATGTATGGAGGGAGATTGCACTGCGATCTCCCTACAGCGGCAGGATGTAAAAACATGATAGGGTGGTCACTAAGGGGTTAAATGAGTTGATATGTATATTCCACTGTGCAGGAGATATCTGACATCGGACCGCTCTCCTACATCCTGTAATATACAGAAGAGAATTCCGAGGACGACCCCCTCCTGCATGGTGTTCGAAACGCGTCAGACCTCGTCTGACATGGGATATATGCAGGGAAATCTCAGTGTATGGCCGGCTGCACACGGCAGAGCAGGATTCCGCATGCAGAACTCGGCTGTGGCATCCGGCTCTGCCAGCAGCGGCGCCCGCCATACCTGCTGTATTCTCTTTTCATCTGTACTGCGGCTGGTCTGTACGGCGAGCCGTCAAATGTGCGAAGTACAAATTTATTTATTTTAAAACTCCTTCTTTTCCTGCAGAAACCACGGCCTTTCCACAATTACACTGCAGAAGGGCCGTGGAGCGGACGGCTTCATTGGTTTCCGCAAGTGTGGAGGAAGAATCCATTTCCCATAGCTTGCTATGGGTGCCATTTGCTGCAGATCCGCGGTGCGGACGCCCGCAGTGGATTCCACAGCAAATATCCATTTGTGGGCAGGAGCCCTTAGATGAGGTCTGACACTGGATTGGAAGGGGTTAAGCCAAAAGAGGTGCCAGTGTGCCTCCCATAGACTGCTAAAATAGGTCTGCAAAAAATAGTAGTGAGTGAAATCGTGAGCCGTGCCTGCAGTAACAAGTGCCGGCCACTACACAGATTCACTGCACATATGGTGCCTGTGCGCCGACCGCCTCTTCTGCACACATCCGCAGTACAGAAAAAGAAGACCCGGACAGGTGGGCAGGGTGTTTGGCCACGGGCAGGGTCTGATTCCACTGCTGGCTCCCACATGCAGAATCCGACCTGCCCCTTGGACATGAGGCCTTAGGGCTCATCGCTGTAGATGTATTTAGATGTATCACCTGCCAACGTCTAAAAGCTGTGAATATGCATAAAACTATTTGTTGTTCTAACTCCATAGACTGCAGTGGACTGCTTCACCCAGCATGTCCCCTCATCACTGGACACTGTGACAATGATGTGACAGCACTGTCCCAGTGTCCAGTGATGATGGGACATGCCGGGGAGATGAAGAAATCTCCTGCTACAGCTGTCAGAGCAGGCTGCTGGCTCCATTCAAAGCAGTGAAGGGACTCGCAGAGAGAGAGCTATATCGGGCTGTCGCTCACAGCCCGATATCGCTCTCACCATGTCAGAGTGTGTTTCTCATAATGACGGTGGTCTTCCAGTCATGTGACCAGCATCATTGGGAGCGCGCACGCTGAGGAGAGAGAGAGAAAGCAGTGCATCATGGGAACTACCCAGCGGTGCCATCTTTGAAAAATTTTTCAGGCCAGCTTTATAAGGGGAAGAAAAGGAATAAAAAGGTTAGCAGAATATCGTGTTTTATGTGTAATGCTGTAGTGTGTGTGTGTGTGTGAGATGCTTTTACTCTACAAGGCAATAATGGGGGGGGGGGGTTCAGTTTGGGCTGCGGAACAACCCCTTTAACTGATCTATCTGTATTACCCATTTGGACATTTCCCTTCTTTTGTCACCTTCCACCATTTAGTGCTTGCTTCGTTTTGTTTATATTGCGGTTTTAGCGCTGCGGAATAAGTTGGCGCTATACAAATAAAGATTTATTATTATTAGTGTCTTTCTATATATTGTCAAACATTGTAATTCTTTAGACTTCCAAAAAAAGTTTGTGGGGTTTTTCTTGCACAAGGTTACACTTCAGGGTGGTATTTCTGGTAACATTCATGATTGCAGATAATATTTGGGCCTCTTTCTTTAGGAGAACACTTAACCGAATTCTTTAAACTTCCAAATAAAGCTTGTTTTTGGTTTTTTTTTTGTTGCACACGGTGACCCTTCAGGGCTTATTCAGACGACCGTATATCAGCTGCGTCTCACTGATCTCCCGCCCCCTCTCAGTCCCTTGCCACTATTTGCAATAGGAGGGGCAGGGCTGGGGTGAAGCTAAGTCTTGAAGCTTAGCTCTGCCCCCGTCCCGCCCCATGTAATGCAAATGGTGACAAGAGGCGGGAGCTCAGGTCCTGCTCCTGGCTCTTCCATGCTTCCTTCAACCCCTCCCCCCACCCCCTGCAGACAAGGACACTGTATATCGGCTCAGCGTGAAAACCCAGCTGATATACGGTCGTCTGAATAAGCCCTCAGCGTGGTATTTCTGGTAACGTTCATGATTGCAGATAATATTTGTCCTCTCTCTTTAGGAGAACACTTGAGTGAAGAGTTTGGCAAGGTGAATCCACTTCGTAAGGTACCAGCTCTCAAGGATGGAGACTTCACAATGGGGGAGAGGTAAAGGATCTAATGCTCTGAAGGGAATGTGTGATCTGAATATGGCCCACTCTACTTCAGGTGGGATTTACCAAACTGACCACTAATGGTGCATTTAGGTGGAATGATTATTCACAAAATCGTCTGAATGAAGGTCAACACTAATAGTTCAGTTTAAACTTAAGCCAACGACTGAACAAGAATCGTGAGGATCTTGTTTGTTTAGTTTAGCCGCCATACAAACCCTGCCAGTTCATGCAGCTTATACACTGATCATTCAGTATTTCACCCACGAATGGTGAACGATTCTTAACAAGAACTGCACAGTCTAAATGGGCTGCAGGAGCTGGTGGGGACGTCACCAGCTTGTTTGCTCAAGCAATTGATGATCGGGTCCTTCTTGTTATGTCTAATAGGCGCTAAAGCCTAAGGCTGGGATCACACGGGATGGATATCCATGGAATTCTCGCAGATTGGCCACACAGAAAATCTGAGAATTCCGCTGGAAAAATACAGCTGCAGGTCTTGGAGCGGCTTCACCGCCTGTATTTCCGCTGCACCCTTCCCTGCCCCTATAGAGGAGAGAGGATACAGCGGGGGGAAAAAAGGACATGCTGCATCTTTAATTTCTGCAATGCATGGCCATTTCCTCATTGTTTTTCCACAACAGATTGGCCGTAGCACGTGGATCCCGGGATTAGGAGCCGCATGTGGAATCCCGGTGCGGACAATCCGCACAGAAATTCTGCATCAAAACCGTTCCATGTTGACTCTCCCTGTTCTGTAGAGATCGCTTCTCGTTAGTACATGTGGGATTATGCTGAAGGGCAACACAGAATCCAACACTCACAATTGCAAATGCGCAGCCTGGCCTCCTTTGTACCCTCTCAGCAGTGGTGCCTCTTGGGGAACCCCTAACAGAACTAGTATACTACTTTTTTTTTTTTCTCCTCTCTAGTCCGTCCTAGACCACCATAAAGACTGCTCTCAGCCATGACTCCTCTCTCCACACTATCCTCAGCCTACTACAACCCAATGAACCTGTCACTAACTCTCCCATAGTGCTAGTGCCCCAAAGCTATAATGGTGCCACATGCTTCCTGCAGTAGCCTCCAAAACTTGGAATTTCATCTAAATTTGGGACATTGGGTTGTCTACAAGATAGTGTAACAATGATTGTAGGTGTACATAATAAATGCCTTCCCCAATCGGGACAGTGTGGACACAATGTCACATGCTTCATACAGTTACTAAAACAAGCTCAAACATGACTAGAAGAAGACAGATTATTGGAGTCTCTTGCCTTAAAGGCCAATATTGCCACCATGTGTATACAACTGGTATATGCCACTGTAAGTGGCTGCAGTACTACTCTATCAAGTAATCAGGTGACATGCCTTAGCCTGGAGTCCTTCACGTTCCCCTCTGCTTTCTGGCCCAAACCTCCATGATAACTTTCTTCCAGCCATGACTTGTCTCTATAATGTTCGCAACACGAGATCTCTTGGGGTACAGAAAAAGCGAGGAGCCAATCAACATTTTCCTAATTTATACAAACTCTCCATCCTGCTGCTACCCCCAATTCTGTGCCTGTTTCTGTCCCTGTTAATGTGGCATGATGTTGTCAAATACTATAGCTTAGAAATGTCATAACTATGATTAACACAAAAAAGTTCCCCCACAGGTGGCACCCTTGAAAACAATGCCAAGCAGATGGGGGCGCAGTATTAGACACCAAGGTTCATGGTGCCATCTTTTGTACAACACAGAGTAATACTGGTCATCTTGATGCCAAATAAGAAGCGTTCCTCTTAGAGCTCCCATATAGTAACACCCACCATTGTGGCCCTTACTTTGCCCTATAGACGACTTTCCCAGCTTAACCCCTTCCCGCTCCAGGATGTATATTTTCGTCCTGGAGCATTGGGGTATGTATGAAGCCTTAGGTGACTGCCTATAAAGCCACCCCCTATAGCATTACGTCATACTGCAGGAGCGATCAAAGCATCGCATGTTGTAGTCCCCCAGGGGACTTAAAAGAAAAGTTAAAAAAGATTAATAAAGTTTTATTAATTGTAAAAAAAAAAAGGGAAAGTAATAAAAGTTTAAATTCCCCCCCCCCCCCCTTTTGCCATATCTATAATTAAAAAATCTAAACCATAAAATAAAAATATATATTTGGTATCGCCGCGTCCGTAAAAGTTCGACCTATCAAATCAGCACATTATTTACCCCGCATGGTGAACGTCGTCCGAAAAAAGGAGAAAAAAAAGAAGCCAGAAATGCACTTTTTCAGTCACCCTGCCTCACAGAAAAAACGCAATAAAAAGCGATCAACAAGTCGTATGTATTGGTACTAATGGAAACTACAGGACATCCCGCAAAAAATGAGCCCTCGCTCAACTACGTCGATGGAAAAATAAAGAAGTTATTGCGCGCACAAGATGACTGCAGAAAATAACTGAAAAAAATTAAATGTCTGAAAAAAAAAGTAGTATAGTAAATAAAACTATACAAGTTTGGTATCGTAGTATTCGTACTGACCCATAGAATAAAGTTATCATGTCGTTTTTGTTGCAGTTTGTGCACCGTAGAAACAAGACTTACTGAAAGATGGCGGAATGTCGTTTCTTTTTCACTTTACTCTACTTAGAATTTTTTTTAAAGTTTTTCAATACATTCTATGGAACTTAAAATAGCACCACTGAAAGCAACTTGTCCCGCAAAAAACAAGCCCTCATGCAGCAACATTGATGAATGAATAAATAAAGGAGTTATGATTTTTTTTAAAGGGGAGAGGAAAAAATTAAAATGGGGGGGGGGGGGGGGGGGAGGGGAAAGGGTCCACGTCCTTAAGGGGTAAAGGAACCCATGGTAAAAAGGGGATGTGGCTGGGGCATGAGGCTGGGGCATGACCTATCACGATGTATGACTTGCATAGCAGCCTCTAGGGAGCGCAGCACCACTGACCACTTCTGTTTCAACTGACCAGCGGTGTTGCGGTGTTACCCTCACTAGAGGGTGCCTGGTGAAGGAGGTGCCAAGAGCACAAATACTTCAGAGGTGAGAGCGTCGTATCGTCTGAAATTCACTGCTAATTTTGAGTCAAAATGAACCCCAATGGTGCGTATTTAGGTTCTTTGTCTCTTGCAGAAATGCTGTGAATTATGTTCCAGAATTTTCTCCTACTCAGAATCTGCAGTGCTTCCGCTACGTGGGAACCTACCCTAAAGCTGGGTCCACATGGGGCTGTCTTGCTGTGAAATGTCCGCAGCGGATATTCTGCCTCCAAAACCCATTTAGTGCAGAATTTGAAGAGGGTTTTTGTGCAGAATTGAGAAGAGGTGAATTTTGCAGTGGAAACGGCAATAAAATTGACAATGCGCAGAATTAAATTCCACATGTCAATTTCCACACTGGTTTTGTGTGGATTTTCTTCTGCAGTTGTGGATGAGCTATTTGAAATCTCATCCCCTTTACTGCTACAGTAAATGCTGTGGAATATCTGTATGGAGGGTCCGCACATAAATTCCATGGCAAATCCACGACGTGTGTACCAAGTCCAAAGATGTTTTCCAGGCAACGCCTGCTGGCATACACCAAGATCTGAGTGGAAGCATTGCTCCGGCCTCTGTGTAGGGGCCGGTACTTGCAAGCGCAGCTCTTGCTGAAATCAATGGGAGCTGTGCTTGTAATTGCAGGTGTAATTTTTGCGCAGGTAATATGCAGTGAATAGAACCCATTGTTCTATGTGGGTTTGTTCATATGAGCATAGTTTTTGCACGACTGAAATGCGCTTATGCTTATGTGAGCAAGCCCCAGTAGTAATAATGGCCCCCATAATAGTCCCAAGAATGCTGCCCGGCCAGAGGCCAATAGCAGCCCCCCTATTGGCGTCTGGCTGGGCAGCATCACTACAGACTACACTCACCCCACCTGCAGCTCTGGTCCAGTGGCAACCGCTGCGGAGTCTGACCTCTCCCTTCAGCGCAGATGTCAGCAGACACAGACGGCTCTGCGCCATCGGAGCTTCAGGTGGGGTGAGTAAAGGCAGTGCCAGCCGGGATACACCAGGGTTGGAGCAGCAGCGCTGTGTAGTGGCTGGCAGGTCTCGTTGAAATTCATGGTACCCCAGGCTGCAATTACAAGCGCAGCTCCCACTGATTTCAATGAGGTGTGTCGGCCCCTACAGAGGTCGGAGCAGTGCTTCCACTCTCGACCCCCTGGTGTATCTGAACAGGAGCTGTCTGGATAACCCTGTCGGCTTAGTGATTCCCAGCACGTTGATTGAGAATCGCTGCTGTAGACCGTAATGTTGCCCCTTGAAAGTAGTGTTTTCCCAGTCGTCTCCACGACAGCACCACTTGAGATAGCCTCCTCCTGGTTGGACAGGAACACACCAAGAGGTTAAAAACTCCCCCCCCCCCCCCTCTCCCACCTTCCTCAGTGTCTTCCTGTCCTGTCAGGTGGAGACGCCAGCATAAAGAACTCACCGTGCGGATCGGAGGGCAGTGGGTCAGCCTATCCTCCCTTCCCGACGAGCGGCTCCTGGGACGCCACATGGGGTGGTTCCCCTGGGCCAGGTTCCTCCCACGGTGTCCCATAGGGGGTACAAAGTGTGGGCCTTAGCTCTCCTCCTCCGTCTGCGCAGACCTCTTCTCTGGCTGCAAAGGGCAGTGCACGGCGCTCTCTAAGTCCCTTTGCCGGAGGGGGGCGGGGCACCGCATCACGTTGCCGGACATGAGCAGCCGGCAGGGCTTGGTGTGGAGGTGCCAAATTTAAAGATTAAAGGAGCCAGAGAGAGGATATACAGGACAGGTAAGCCATTGCTATAAGGCTGGCTTGTATTGCTCCAAAGTGACTGCAGCACTGGTTAGATGAGTGCTCCAGCACTGGACATCTCTGAATCGTCAGCTACAGTGGGGGCCGTAAGTAGCCCGTGGGGCAAAAAGTTCATGCAAGGTCCATTTGTAGTATGCTGGAATGCAAGGCACGCGTAGCCAGGCTGGTTAAAGAGGAATCAGAGGGTTTCCTAGAAGATGTCAGAAAGCTGGTCAAGGAGGAAGTGCGGTCAGCTCTGACATCGCAAATAGCGCCGCCGGAAGGGGCATCCAGGGCTAAGCGCCAGTAAAGGTCGTATAGCCCAGAAGGATATTCAGACTCTGAAAGAAGCTTGATTGGGACAGAGCTGGAAGAACCAGCACCCAAAGAGTCCTCAGATGAAGAGGATTACAAAAAATATCTATTTCATCAGGAGGATTTAGCAGAGCTCATTAAATCAGTGAGGGCCACCCTTAAAATGGAGGAACCCAGAGAGCCGCGTACAATCCAGGACGAGATTTTCGGGTGATTAGGGGAAAGACGCAGACATACCTTCCCAGTCCATAGTAACATTTCCAAGCTAATACAGAAGGAATGGAAAAACCCGACGCAAGATCCTTCTCCTCCAGGGGGGTTAAAAGGCGATACTCGTTGGAGGAGGTGTGCGCAAGCTGGGAGATACTCAGAGTGGATGTCCCGATGGCGAAAAGAACAACCCTGCTCCTTGAGGATGCCACGCAACTAAGATGCGACGGACCGGAAGGCTGAGGGCCTCCTGAGAAGATCTTGGGAAGCAGCAGCTAGTACCCTCAGACCGAGGGTTGCAGCCACATGCGTGGCCAGGACCCTAGGAATATGGCTAGAGTAGCTGGAGCTCCATATATCTAACAAGACACCAAGTGAGCAGATTGTAAATTCTCTCCCTATTCTGAAGATGGCCACAAATTTTCTGGCAGACGCGTCAGCGGAGGCGGTAAAGCTCTCAGCAAAGGCGACAGCCCTGTCCAATTCAGCCAGAAGAGTTTTATGGCTAAAATTCTGGTTGAGCGATCTAGCCTCAAAAAACAAACTGTTCTATGGCCAATTTCTTTGGCCCAGATCTCGACAAAATTCTCAAGAAGGCATCCGACGGGAAGAAGGGGTTTCCAGAGATGAAACAACAGAAGGGGAAGACCTTTTTTTGGGCCCCAGCGCAGCAGTCTGAGTCATATATGGGCAAGGGCAAGACGGGCTGTTGGAGTTACCCCAAGGGGGGTAGAGGGAAGAATTTCCTCTTCAACCCCCATCAGGGGGACCCAACAAAGCAAAAACCCTGACGCCATCCCAGTGGGGGCAAGGCTGGGGAACTTTGCAGATCGATGGGCCTCAATCTCCGAGGGCTCATGGATCCCAGAGGTCCTACAGCAGGGATACCAAATAGAACTGGGGTCCCCCCCCAAAATGAAATGTTACCACAGGAGGCTCAGCACAACAACTACACCTACTCCAACAGAGCGTCTGGGACTTGCTACATTCAAATGCAGTATCTTTTGTACCTCCAAATGAAGAGACCCAGGGTCACTACACCAGACTCTTTCTGATAAGGAAACCATTCAGAAAGTCACTCATGATGATCAACTTAAAACCCCTGAATGCCTTTATCAGATATCGGAAGTTCAAGATGGAGTCAATCTCCTCAACAGTGAAGCTGATACCAAAGGGAGCCTATATGGCGTCTATAGATCTAAAGGATGCGTACTTTCATGTGCTGATCCACCGGGATTCTCAGAAGTACCTGAGATTCGCACTAGACATGGGCAGAAGAACAAGTCCTCTTCAGTTCAAATGCCTTCTCTTCGAGATTTCCTCAGTGCCACAAATTTTTACAAAGATCATGGCAGAGGTAGCAGCCTACCTAAGGCAAAGATCAATCCTAATAATACCTTATCTGGACGACATTCTGATCATAGCAGGGTCCTGAGCGCTCTTGGCGGAACACCTGGTGACGGTTCTCGGTCTGCTCCAATTCGTAGGTTGGATAGTAAACTGGAAGAAATACAGAGAAAAGGTATTCTTGGGCATAACGCTTGACTTGGAAACTCAATGCTCCTTTCTTTCCGAGATAAAAATACAGAAAATCCTTCAGCTAGTCAGGACTTTTCTACTGAGGAGGTCATGTACAGTTTGGGAGGCCATGTCCCTCCTAGGGAGCCTTACATCCTGCATCCCTGGGGTAGCATGGGCCCAAGTGCATACCAGACCCCTGCAGAACGCAGTTCTTTCAGTCTGGGACAGAAAACAGTCCTCACTAGGAACAAAGATGCGCATCAAGAACTCAGTGAAGATATCCTTGCGCTGGTGGACGTCCCCAGTGAACCTGCAAAAAGGAGTCCACTGGATTCAGAACCCAGCCACATACATCATGACAGACGCAAGTGCCTGGGGGTGGGGGTGGGGCGCACGTGGGAGACCAACTTCTACAAGGTCCCTGGCCACAGGAGATAAGAGGTCAGTCATCAAACTACAGAGAACTCCAGGCGGTTTGGAAGGCCCTCCAACAGCTGGGGGACTCAGTAAACAATTAACACGTAAAAATCCTGTCAGACAATACCACGGCGGTTGCTTACATCTGGCGCCAAGGAAGAACAAGGTCACCAGCCCTACAGGGCATCTCGCAAAAAATCTTCCGCTGGGCAGAGGGCCGAGTCCTCTCAATCTCGGCAACACATCTAAAAGGGTCGCTGAACCAGAAGGCAGATTTCCTCAGCAAAAGGCGTATAGACCCAGGAGAGTGGTCTCTATCTGAGGAGGCGTTCAGAGTCCTGACAGACAGGTGGGGACCCCCACAACTAGATCTGTTTGCAAGCAAAGAGAACGCCAAGGTGAAGAACTTCTTCTCCCTCAGACCAGGGGACCAGCCAACAGCGGTAGACACCCTCAGACAGAATTGGGGCAGAAAGCTTATATATGCCTTTCCTCCAATACCGTTGATTCCAAGAGTATTGCAATACTTCAGATCCCAGAAATGCATGCTGATTCTAGTGGCCCCCTTCTGGCTGAGGAGGAGCTGGTTCGGTCTTCTAAGAGCATTAAGCATCCAGGACCCAGTCATCTTCCCTGCCCAAGCAGATCTACTGACGCAGGGACCTCTAAGCTACCCGAATATAGACAAACTCCACCTAACAGCATGGATCTTGAAGAATCCACACCGAGAGGAAGAGGGTTCTCTGAGAAAGTAATCCGGACCCTAATGTCGAGTAGGAAGAGAACAACCAACCTTATTTACCAAAAAGTCTGGAGGAAGTTTATCTCGTGGTGGAGGCAGGGAAGAGAATCTCGGGGTTCCTTTCCGGACATCCCCTTAATTCTGGAGTTCTTGCAGAAGGGCCTGGATATGGGCCTCTCCCCAAGCACCTTAAGAGTTCAGGTCGCAGCCCTTAGTACTCTACTCGACACCAAGTTATCAGAGAGCAGGTGGATTAGCAGATTCTTGACAGCAGCAGATAGGTTACGACCCAGGCCCACAAATATATTTCCGGACTGGAATCTAAATTGGGTCCTGAAAGCTATGTCAGCAGAACCCTTCGACCCGATCGAACCACTTTCAATAAGAATGCTCACGATCAAGACAGTCTTCCTGGTGGCCATTACCTCAGCAAGATGGGTTAGTGAACTACAGGCCCTATCTATCTGCCACCCGTTCCTTAAAATCACTGACACAACTTTAGTCTTCAAATCAGACCCAGCCTTTATGCCAAAGGTGGCATCACCCTTTTACAGAGCTCAGAATGTAGTGATCCCCTTGTTCTTCGATAAACCGAAGGGCGAGAGGGAAAAAGCCCTAAATTGTCTGGATGTCAGGAGAGTGGTCCTGAGTTATATTAACACCACAAGTCACTGGAGACAAGACGACAATTTGTTCGTCCAGTTCTTTGGCCCAAATAAAGGGAACAAAGCTGCAAAAAGCTCCATAGCCAGGTGGATTCGCCTGGCCATTGCAGAACCCTATAGGGCCCTAGGAAAAGAAGTCCCCTCTGTTCTTAAAGCCCACTCCACAAGGACAGTAGCGTCTTCATGGGCCGAGCATAGTTCAGAGTCCGTTGAACAGATATGCAAGGCTGCAGTTAGGAAGAAGCCGCACAATTTTGTTAAACAGTATAGGGTAAAGGTGCAGCTGGACGAGGACATGGTGTTTGGACATAAGGTCCTCTCGGCAGCAATCCCACCCTAAAAATTTTTAGTTGGTACGTCCCAAGTGGTGCTGTCGTGGAGACGACTTGGACAAAGGTGATTTATACCTATCTGATAATCGGGTTTTCGCGAGTCTCCACGACAGCACCCGTAACCCCCCCCCAAAAAAAAGAGAATATATATTTAAAAAAATACTAGGAAATATTTATGAAATATAATTTCCATGAGGAAAAGTATAGGTTAAAATACCAGTTAGGTAAAGATTTAAAGGGGTTGTCCCTCGCCTAAAGAGGAAAAAATTTTTTTGCCCAGTACCTGTAAAGGAATACTGCTGCCAGGTGTTATTAAAAAAAAATTCACTTACCTGAATCCCCGTTCAGCAACTTAAAAAAAATCTTCTTTCCAAGATGGCTGCCGCTGGTCTTCTCCCACGATGCACTGCGGGTCTTCTCCCATGGTGCACCGTGGATGTTCTTCTGCTGTCTGTGCTCCACTGCCGATTCCAGCCACCTCATTGGCTGATCGGCACCATGTGACGGGGGCGGAGCTACGCGATGACGCTGAGAAGGGGGGAGAAGCCAGGACGTAGCTCGTGAGCCCGGACCCTCCAGAAGAGGATTCCTCTCTGCGCAAGCGCGACTGTTGCGGCGACCAGAGGAGAAGTTTAGTCATCGCCATGGAGACGGGGACGCCAGCACCAGGAGGGGGTAAGTATATAACTTCTGTATGGCCAATATTTAATGCACGATGTATATTACAAAGTGCATTAATATGGCCATACAGAAGTGCATAACTGCACTTGCTTCTCCGGGACAACCCCTTTAAGTTAAGCTCCTACCCCCAGCAATTTGTTAAAAACCACTGAGGAAGGTGGGAGAGGGGGGAGCTTTTAACCTCTCTGTGTTCCTGTCCAACCAGGAGGAGGCTATCAAGTGGTGCTGTCGTGGAGATAACCCGATAATCGGGTTGGTATAATCACCTTTTTGTGTGCCCTCTTAAGGTACTAATGTCACCTGTGTGCCTGACTTAGTTATGGCTCCCTCAAATCAGTAATGGTGCCCCCACACTTCAGAAGAATACCCCCATCTTGGTATCTGTGCCCTTATTCAGCAGTGTCTCCACTCAGTATTGCGGCCTCTTTTAGTGTCTTTACTTAGTAATCCCACTATTCTTGTTTGCCAGAGTGAGCCGGACGTCATCACCAGCTTGTTCGCTCTCGGGTGGCGAGACTGAAGATCAGCGCTTAAAACTGCCCGATGAAGGCACAAGCTGATGTTTATGCTAGTTGAAACTGAAGAACGAACGAGAATCGTGCGCTTGTTGTTCAGACGTTGGCTTACATTTAAGCTGAACAGTTATCCTTCATTTTCACTCGTTTGTATGATGATCGTTTTGTGTAACACAGCATAATGGTGCCCTCAATTGGTATAGATGCCCCCTTGGTAGTAGTGACCAAACGTAACAATAGTGCCCCCTTTAAGGGCGCCTGCACGCAGATGAATTTTGCGGCGGGCGTCCGCACCACGGATCGGCAGCAAATGCCATCCATAGCATGCTATGGAAAAACACCTTTTCCTGCACACTTGTGGAAACTAATTGCGATTTCCGCAAGCGGAAGAAAAATGGCTTTTTTTTTTGTTTTTTGTGCGGATGGCTTACATTGAAGTTCCATTTAAACTGGGCGCTTATCATTCATTTTCATGGAATGTTATGCTCTATATTAATATCTAAACATATACCTGAAATGAAAACACAGATGTCAGCGTGGATCTGAAAGGCTGTGGCATTTATTTTAAACGGGGTCACCTTATAAATATTAACTCAAAACCCCAACATGTATAACATGTAGCCTGAGTCTTACCTACTCAAGTCTACACTAATAACCAATCTTTAATCCATCTTTATACCCGCCCACAGGAGGCAGGCAGCATTCCTTCATTTAAACATGCCGTGACAAGCGGGAAGCTAAACAAGAGGGCGGGCGAGAGGAACACTCTTGTGATACTGTATTAAAAAAAAACAAAAAAACTGAAGCGTCCTGCCAGCACCTCCTTATATCAGCTCTCGCTTCCTCTCACCAAACAGCTCCTGTTGCTAGGGCCAGAGCTTCACAGAAGGATCCCTCAGGCTTCTTCCTGCCATTTTCTTCAGACTAATCACCATCCATCCTAGGGCTCCAACGTTCTCCTGGCAACCCCCCCAGCACTTTCCCGCCTGCTCACAGCTGACCCTGCAGTGAACTCAAAGAACATCTATTAAATAGCTACCTAATAAGCCAATACTCTAATAATTAACGCCCAAAAGACCTTTAAAACCACTTCCGCTCAGATTCCATGAGGCCTCAGTCCTTCATTGGCCTGCGGCCATACATGGAATCTTATGCTCTATATTATTGTCAAACCTATACCTGAAATAAAAACCAGACTCCTGTATGGATTTAAAAGGCCGGATTTATTTTAAACTGGGTTACCATATAAATATTAATAACTCAAAAACCCAACCTATCACGAGTCCTATATACTCACATCTACACAAATAATCAATCTTTAAACCATCTTTATACCTACCCGCAGGAGGCGGGCAGCATTCCCACCAGGCCATGACATAGCAATGAAACACAAGGCTGCTTGGCTCAGGAAGGACTGCCCTTTCTAACATCAGCAAAAGCATCAACAAGAACCATTTCATCCCTCTGACTCTGTACCAAAAGCCTCAAAAACTGATACATCTAATCCCCAATCATCCAAGTATCAATGATCCGCTGTTCTTGGCTGAGCCCCATGAATAAACGAGTGTCCAATGATCCACAAAACCGCTCATTAACCACTTAAGGACATGGCCTATTTTGGGCTTTAGGACACAACGATTTTTGGCGGGTTTTCATCTCCATTTTTCAAAAGCCATAACTTTTTTACTTTTGTGTCGACGCGGCCGTATAAGGGCTTGTTTTTTGCGTGGCGAACTGTAGATTTTAGTTTCAAATGGTTTTATTTTTTCTCAAATTATTACAGTAACTATAGATATACCCCTCGCAGGAGGATTTCAAGATGAAAAGATTTATAAAACAAAACATAACTTAAGAAAGCTTAGTCAAGTATCCAGGCAACAACTTCCGCAAACCATGTAGTGTATTATTGGGTGTAGTTCTGCTGCTATCCATACCTACCATAGGGCTACTTTATAACTCTCTCCCCTCCCCAACTTATTGCTAAAGGGCCTCTGTGAAACCTGGAGCTCCTAAGTAGTCGGACCCCAGCTGCCATGTTTTCAAGAACCGCTCCATCCTGTCTTCTCGGATAGCTGAAAGCTTTTTGAATGCCATCATCAGCGAGATTCTAGCTTTGACCAGGCCTATCTGCAATATGGGCGATAACCATTGTGAGGCTATATATACTCTGGTTGCCATACAGATGTTTTGAGCCAGTTTATGCTGTTGGTTGTTGCAGCCTAGTTGTTTATCCGCCAGCAAACATGTCGCTGGGGATCGGTCAAAGGGCTTACCAATCACTGATGAAACTAGACCAGCAACCTGTCTCCAGAGCTATGTCACCCTCGGACAGGTCCACCAGGTGTGCACAGTAGAGCCTAATTCTGCACACCTTCGAAAGCAAGACGATGAGCGGGTCTGATCGTATTTGCTAATTATTTCGGGGACCAAGTAGGATCTGTGAAAGATCTTAATTGAGGTCTCCACCAATGTGCAACAATGATGCCAACGAGGCAGAGGGAGAGATATTAAGGTCTTTTTCTCATCTAATCATATACGGAAGTTTTCTGTCTAGACGGGGTTGGTTCATAGATGCATATAGACCTGAGATGGTCCCCAGTTGAAGGGGGGGGGGGTCCATAGGCATATTCTTTCAAATGTGGTGTTATTGGGTATAGATGTCGACCTAGGCAGCGATGCTTTAACAAACTGTAGATCTGGTGAAGTTCGAGCCATCGATTGTTGGGGATGTCATATTTCTTAATAATCTGGGGAATGCTAAGAAGCATTTGGAACTGTAGGAATCGGTGTAAATGTGTTATACTCTTGTTCCTTCACCAACAGAAAGCCCCCTGTTGGGTACTAAAAGAGAAATCCTGGTTAGGGATAACGGGAAAAAGGGGGGGGGGGGGGAATCTGTCATCAAGGAATATTTGAATCTGTTTTTTCTCCAGATATCAAAAAGATGAGCTGTCAATGGGGACAGTAGTCGCAAGGTCGAGACCCTGAAGCCCCTATCCCAAAAGACTGTATGGAGGTCCACTGGGGCTATCATAGAGGCCTCTAGTTCTGCCCAAATTGGTGCTCCCAACCCTGCGAACATCCAGGGAATCAGACAATTGGGTCGCCGTAAAATATTTTTGAAAGTTAGGTACAGCTAGTCTGCCCACCCGTCCGTGGTAGTGCATAACACTTTGCCTGATTCTTGGTCTCTTTCCCCTCCAGATAAAGTGGGAGACTGCCTTTTGGATCTCTTTCAAATCTGCCACCAGAATGTTAATGGGGAGGCATCTGAAAAGAGTGAGTAGTTGTGGTAGTATTGTCATTTTGATAGCATTTATGCACCTAATCCAGGACAAGGTGGGCTGGTCCCATTTCCTCAGATCTGCCTTAACGGATTAAATAATGGGGGATAGTTCCACCTGTATAACGAGGCTAGATCAGGGGTTAGTTTTATACCTAAGTAAGAAAGTGTGAGGTAGTGTGGAACCCAAAATTGAGGTCTATCAGCTTTTTCATCTTGTTGGGGATATTAATATAAAGAGCTTCAGTCTTGTCCATATTGACCATTAAGCCTGACACCTCTGCAAAGGAGTCAAGAGATCTAATCAGGTTGACAAAGGAGGTTAGGGGTCTAGTAAGAGATAGTGGAATATCATCTGCTAAGAAGCTCAGTTTAGATTCCCTTTCCCCACATCTAAGACCCAATATATTCGGATTTTGTCTAATTAGGCAGGCCAGAGGTTCCATCGCAAGTGCGAATAGAGCCGGGGATAGTGGGCAGCCTTGTCTTGTCCCTCTCTGGATAGGAATCGAGTCCTTCTCTGAAACGGGGAGCTTCAGTCTCGCAGACTGACAGGAGTAGAGGGATCTCAAGGCCGCCACACCCATCCTATCTAAGACTGCAAATAGATATTCCCATGACAAGCTATCAAATGCTTTTTCTATGTCAAGTGCTAGGAGGAGCAGTGGGGACTTTTGAGTTTGTGAGATGTGGACTAGGTTCTAAATTTTTCTGACGTTATCTGGGGCTTGACGCGTGAGTATAAAAACAACTTGATCCTTGTGGATCAGGGTGGGGAGGAATTTATTTAGCCGGGTGGCAAGGATGCTAGTGAATATTTTATAGTCAAGGTTTAGGAGAGAGATGGGGCGGTAGTTCTTCGGGGTGGTGTGATCTTAATTGGGTTTAGGAATTACCACTATGTGAGAGTCAAAGAATTCTTTGGGTATGTGTTTTCCCGATAGGATGTCGTTGTACAGACGGACTAGCGGGTCGGAAAGGGATTCTGCAAATTTTTTTTATAGTAGAGGGCAGTCAACCCGTCCGGCCCTGGGGCCTAGCCTAGTTTTAGGTTTTGTTTTTTTTAATGGTTTCTTCCACCTCCTCTGTCACAACGGGCTGATTTAGATCAAATTGTTGATTTAGGGTCTAGCTGAGGTAGGGAAATTCCATCTAAGAAGGATTGTGGTGCTGATGGGTGTCTTTGTGGCTATGTTTATAAAGGGAGCTGTAGAACTCCCGGAATGTCTGGGCTATTGTGCGGAGGTTTGATGTGCATGTCCCATTATTGGATCGGATAGAGTAAACTGTGTTGAGCCTCTCTATTTGCCTGAGCTTGGCGGCTAGTAGTTTATCAGGTTTATTAGCCAGACGGTAATAGTGGGCCTTCGTCCACTGGAGGGCTCTCTCAGCTTGGGATGTGTAGAGTAGGTTTAATTGGAGCTTTATGTCTCTTATTTCTTTAATTAAGGCTAGGCTTGGAAGCTGTTGATTAGCTTGCTCCAAGGTGCCTAGCCGTCTCTCTAGGTCATTTAATTTTTCCAGCTTTCTCTCGCTTAATATGTGACGCAATATTAATGATCTGTCTCCTCATGAACGCTTTGTGTGCTAGCCAAACCCAGATCGGGTTGTGAATCAGGGGTGACATTAGTAGTTAAATAGGTTTTGAGTTGATCATTAATTTTAGAGTGAGACACTGGATTTTTAAGGAGAGCTTCGTTAAGTCTCCATCTTCCCGAGTGTGTGCGTGGGAGGTGATCTAGGAGATGGGTCATGACTATCATGGTCTGACCAGGCGTATAGGATGTGTCGGGCTTGGACCAACGCCGGTAGGATCTAGGTGGATACTAGGGTCCAGTCTATGCGAGAGTAGGACTTATGGGATGGGGAAAAGAAGGTGTAACCTCTTCGTGCTCCATGTTTCTCCCTCCACACATCTGCTATTGCGAGATCTACTAATGCCGTTTTTAATGAGGCTCGCTGCGCTGGGTTTAGTCTATCCGAGCCTGAATGAGAGCGATCTAAGGAGGGGGACTGCACCATGTTAAAATCTCACATCCAGTATAAGTGGGAGTCTGGGATATTTCAGAGTTTGTTAGCCACTATAGTAAAAATTTTATGTGGGTTTGTGACAGGGCATAGGAGTTAACTATTGTTGTTTTATTGTGATAGAGGGTACCCTGCAGGATAAGAAATCTGCCCTGTGGGTCGGCTTCTATATGGGTGACATTTAGCGGGAGGGCATTATGCACAAAAATGGTGACTCCCTGATGTTTCTTGAAGGCTGTTGAGGAGTATACTTTAGAGTATTGGGTGATGAAAGTTAGCTGGTGCGGAGGTGGAGGAGAAGTGGGTCTCCTGTAGGCATATAATATCTGGTTTGAGTTTCAGGTATTGTGCCAGTGCTTTGTCGTTTTATAGGTGAATTGAAACCTTTGACGTTATAGGAGAGGATAACTACCATCTTGTTGTTTTTTTTTTTAAGGTGCTATTGAGAGCTCAAATATATGGTAAACGTCCCCGTAGCTTCTGCCTATTTGGGGCCACGGGGGTCCCGATTTGAGGATTGCTGGTCTCCAGCAGGCTATTTTCCTAGATAGTCCTACATAATATGATAGATATGCACGGTGGTGATTTGCGGGTGTTGCCTTAGATAAAGATATGTTTGGAAGAGCTTGTAATTAACAGTAACATAACAACAATGTATTAGGCTTGTAGGCCCAAGGGGGTCCTGATTTCGAGTACGTCCCCCATATTATGTGGGGTACTCACTAGGTCCGGAGCGGAGTGGACAACAAATACCTCCATTCCATCCTGGAGCTAAATATAGCTGGGAAATAAAGGGTTAGAAATTCAATCACATCCACCGGCCTCAAACATTAACTATATTTAACATTGGCCAAACTATGTGTAACGTAAATTCTGAGGGTTGCTAAACAGAACAGTCATAGGGCATAGGGCCCTATATGCAAACCTTTGGGCAACTAATTGCCTAGTTTAGTCCCTTGTGAAGAGGAACAGAACATCACGGCTTTTTTGTTTGGAGGGTTAGGGAGCTGAGTCTTAAAATCTCTTTAGTTGTTTAGAGTCCGCTAACATAACCCCCCCCCCCCCTATCCTTGATGGTTCAGCGAGGTGTACCGTACAATCTCATTGTTGAGTGAGATGCTGTTTTATTAGGGGGGACTGAGCTCGACGCAGGGTTCCAGTTGTTGACCAGGTCCTTATCGGCCTTTGGGCTCTGGGAGTCACGAAATTCGGTTTGACGAAAGGGATTCTTTCTTCCTCCAGGACACCTGAGGAAGGTCTTCCTTCTTCTAGTGTTCGGAGATTATACGTTCGTTGGTTGATTTTGACGTTCAGTGCAAAGGGGAAATTCCATCTTTAGCGGATATTCGCTCTTTGTAGCGCCTGGGTAAGAGAATTTGTTAGCGCAATTTTCGCTATTCGATATACTGTGGGTGCCATATTAGATAGGAATAAAGTATAGGCCTGGAGAGCCTTTCAAAGACCACACGTTTTACATCATGTGTGCCAAAAAGCTTCTAACCTTTATTTAGGCGGGTAAAAGTTTAAATAAGGTTTCAACACAGGAAGTTAGGTAATTTAGGATACAGTTACATTAGTTTGTGTGCTGATAGGTTATTCTCATAGGGAGGTAGGTGTGAGATCATTCACCCAGGAGGAGCTTCTCTTGAGCATGCTCTATTCATTCTTGACTTGTGATCCTAAGGAAATACTTCCTGTTACTCTTTGTGTGCCAGCCATTTCCTGTCCCTTTACACAAAGACATTCCTAGATAAGTTCTCTGCTGGTTAGAACCAGTTTGACCAGTTTATGGACACAAAGCACTGCTCCTTCAATTCTTGTGGAGGTGGAGGGGCGATGTTCTCTTCTCCCAGAGGATTAGATTAGAGACACAATATAGCATCTTCACAGCTGATAAAAATACAGAAAATATAGACAAAATGGCGAACCTCTCAGCCATCTACCACAGTCTTGGGCTCCTTCTTTTAGCCAGGGTGATTGGGGTGATATCCGCATAGATCTGGACAGTTGGCGATACCCCTGGGAGTACTGTTAGATTTCTTGCGGCTGCTAGTATCTGGTCGCGCATCTCGTCATAGTGGAGTTTGAGGATGATGTCCCTTGGTAGATCTGGGTTGTTGGGTCTACTCAAGGCCCGATGGATACGGATGATGCGTAGACTTTCTTGAGATACTTCTGGTAGCAGGGCAGAAAATAAGTTAGTTGCTGCTTCACGGAGGTTGGTGATTGCCTCTGGCATACCTCTGATTTGGATATTTGCTCGTCCACTTCTGTTTCCAGGTCTTCACTTTTCCAGAGCTTCTACCCGCTCAGAGACATCTTCGCCGTTGGCTCGTTCCTGTTCTAGGGCTTCCACTATGTCATCTGTCTTATGTTTCAGATCAGCGGTGCGTTGCCTCAGGTCATAATTCTGTCTGTTGTCGCGAAGCGCGGACTGTAGTTCTGCTTTAAAAAGGTGTATACGTAGGAAGAGTGTCATATCAGAGGCAGTGAGTGAGGAATCGTCCGGTGTTGGCAGTAGGGAAGCAGGTTGGTCTCCCAGTGGTGGTGATGTTGATTCATCCATATTCGGAGCCTGTGTCTGTGGTCTTTCTAGTTCGGAGTTGGTGGGTTGATCATTTGAGAAGAGTTCCGGAAGCGTACTCTGGGAAGTAGAAGGATGTGACTTGTTCTGCTTTTTAATTCTCTTTGGCATAGTGGTGTGGTATCGACTTGAATCCCATCAAAATGACCAGGACGGGATGGAGCACAGGTCACAGATGAGAAAAAAACATTGTGACCATGTATGTGCCCCTCCGACTTGGCGGGGGTTCTTAGTGGATCTGCAGCATAGGTTTAGATGTTAAACATTGCAGTGGATGGGTAATTCGCAGAGCCGGATGAATTCCGCCACTTGCGTTTTTTTACACTTATTTGTATAAGTTGTGACAGAGTACGTTATCAGCACTGGCCACTAGGTGGCATCAATAGCTTAAACACAAAAGTGGGTTGTGGATACAGTGCTAGTGTTTGCCACTAGGTGTCAGCAGCACTCTCGGGGAAACGTGGAGAGAGTTGCAGACCTTGGCCTCAGGGAAGAGCGGAGCGCAGCTCCTGACAGTGCTTTCAATCTAGCGTGGGGAGCAGCTCAGCTACTGATCAGGTATGTTTAAGTTCTCTCTTTTTTTTTTTTTTTCCCCCCTTCCTCCTGCTTCACTTCTATGGGCCTAGGTAGGGGGACATGAAGGGGCTTCCGTTCACACCTTTTCAGGTAGGGTGGCAAGTCACTGCCACCGTACCCACCGCTGTGTCGCCCCGTCCTCCGCTGCTTTGTCAGAGCCCGCTGTATGTCCTGAGGGTCCTTCAGTCCTCTGCCACCGGTCTGGTTGCGAACTGTAGTTTTTGATAGTGCTATTTTTGGGTACATAGAATATATTGTAAAACTTTTATTATTTTTTATTTATGATAAGAGGTGGAGAAAACGCATCAATTCTGCCATAGATTTTTTTTTTTTTGTACAGCGGTAATCATGCAGCATAAATGATACAATACGTTTTATCTGTGGGCCAGTACGGTTCTTATATTTTTTTTTTTAGGTTTTTCCACTTTTCTGCAATAAAAACCCTTTTTTTGGAAATCTTTTTTTCTTTTTTTCTAAATCACTGCATTCAAAATCCTGAAACTTTTTTATTTTTCTATGTGCGGAGTTTTGTGAGAGCTTATTTTTTGCGAGACGAGCTGTAGTTTTTATTGGTACCTTTTTGGGGAATATACGGCTTTCTTGATCACTTTTATAGCATTTTTTGGGAGGCAAAATGCTAATTTTTAGCATTTTGCCTCTGTTTTTTTAGCGTTTTTTTTACGCTTTTTGCCGTACAAAATAAAAAACATGTACAACTTTTTGTACACGTTGTTACAGACGTGTCAATACCAAATATGTGCTATTGTAATTTTGTTTTTTACCTTTTTTATGCTAATCTGAGAAGCACAAAACTTTTTTTTTTTTTTTTGCACTATTTGTGTCCCTCTAAGGGACTTAAAGCACAGCACTGATGATCACTGTGATAAGGCATGGCAGGACTTCTGATAAACTCCCACCCCCCAACCCCCACCTCTGCAGGCTTACCCGTCTTCCTCCCCTTTCGTTCTGTGTGATGGGATGGGGCGGAGCTAAGCGCTGGTCCACCCCACCTCCTATTGATGCTATGGACAAGGGGCTCCTGCCCTGGCTGACCCGCACCCCACAGGCAAACCGATCTAATCATTAACCCTTTTGGGACCCACCAATTGCTTGTATGTTTTAAACACCAGCTGAACTGATGAAAGGGTTAACCGCGAAACGCGTTTTCATAAGCTTATCACGTACTTTATTAAATAAAAGGAGAAGTTTCCCAAACCTTTGGTCACTTCCTATTTGCTTTATCCTGGAGTATTGCGCCTTCTCCACTGCCAGTTTTTTAGTTCTATCCTCTTACTCTATCACGCCCCCCCAGGTGGTGCGTCCTCTGGTCAGGCAGCACCTCCACTATTGAAGTTACCACTTCACTCTCTTCACCACTTTTACAGTATTATTGTTCACAACAAACACAACTGTACGGGTTTTGCTCCACCCCTTTTTTCCTCTTCGTCCACATTAATTTCATGATGGACTTATAAGGCAAACCTGCTTTAAATCTAGGAAGTAAACAGAAATAAACACATTCCCCTCCTGCAAATGCTTATCCATTTCGAGCTTACACCATGGTGCAGGCGGCCAGTGACCATTCCAGAATACCCCGTAATCTTGCTTACAAGAAAAAGAACAAATAAACCGTAAATAACTTTAATTTGGATGCTAAAAGCCTAAATTCACTTGTGAAGCGGAACTACCATTAAACTCTAGCAAAACTGCATCCATGTGAGCAGATCATTCTTCTGAATTGACAGTCAACATGCTCACTGCGAAGGTAAAGACCTCTTGTGACTCAAAACCTTCTAAAAAGAAATAAAAAAAAATTACCATCAATGGTGCAACTATCAATTATGTTTAATCTCTTTTTATTAAGTTTTCAGAATATTTTACAAACATTAGGAATTATCAGTAAGAAAAAGAAAAGAAAAACAATAAAAAGGAAAATGGAAATAGGCCTCGCAGGGCCTATGGTTCATATTGTACAACAATTGGGCACATCTTCTTGTAAACAACAAATAAAACAGTCAATTCGTCTAGCCCATAGATGATCCCCGGACCCCCTTGCCCTCAATCCACTGTTCTTTTACTATATCAACGCATATTTAACTGACGGTAAAGGTGGGGTCTATGTCGTGATGAATATTATGGTTTGCAACTATCAATTATAATGCCCAAGAATTCTAATCTGATGCTTGGGAAAAATGTTTCTCATGACCCAGTAGGATACCAAAAAAATTCCATCATTGAACAAAAACCTTTAAACTGCCTTAAAATTGGCTTTATCAGGAGGACCAACAAATAAAAAATCATCCAAATAATGTATCCCCCCCCCCCCCCTCACTTTTTTTTTTTTTTTTACCCAGCGAATTCTTATTTCCTGGATGCAAGAAATTTTGTACTTATTTCTGACTAAAACAACAATATAAGGATAAAACCAGCACAATATGAACACTCATCAGTACTTACAATTCTCCATTTGCAATGATTCCCATTAACTGCAAAGCACATCCCTTTTCGCATCCCAGAAAATGAGGTGCCCCGAGGATGCACCCTAAGAGCCACTTAATTACACTGAAATAAAACCAAATTCAGCCATAATCTTACTTCCTTCACATCCCATTTTATATTGGGGTAAATCACCTATTTTTGATGGAATCTCTCGTCTTATGAAAACCAGGAGATCCCAACAATTTGTCTATATGCTGAAACAAAACCAGACCTAGAAGTCGAGGATCGTCCAAACAATACATCAGCAAAAACACAGAAAGCCTGTAACCAATTACTAAAAGATCTGTTTCTTAGGTAATTATTAGAGATGAGCGAACGTGTTCTTCCGAGCTTGATATTCGTGCGAATATTAGGGTGTTCGGGATGTTCGTTATTCGTAACGAACACCATGCGGTGTTCTGGTTATTTTCACTTCCTTCCCTGAGACGTTAGCGCACTTTTCTGGCCAATTGAAAGACAGGGAAGGCATTACAACTTCCCCCTGTGACGTTCAAGCCCTATACCACCCCCCTGCTGTGAGTGGCTGGGAAGATCAGGTGTCACCCGAGTATAAAAATCAGCCCCTCCCGCGGCTCGGCTCAGATGCGGTGTGAGTTAGATGAGGGACAGTGCTGTTTGTACCGGAGCTGCTGTAGGGAAAGAATTGGTAGTTAGTGTAGGCTTCAAGACCCCCCAAAGGTCCTTATTAGGGCCACTGATAGCTGTGTGTTGGCTGCTGTTAGCAGTGGCAATTTTTTTTTCTCTCAAAATCGGCTCTGCAGAGCGTTGCACCCGGCATTAGGGACAGAAGTGCTGCATAGGCAGGGAGAGTGTTAGGAGTGAGTGTAGCCTTCAAGAACCTCAACGGTCCTTTCTAGGGCCATATTTATCCGTGTGCAGTACTGTCCAGGCTGCTGTTAGCTGTGCTGCATTTTTTTTTTGCTTCTCAAAATCGCCTCTGCAGACCATTGCACCCTCCATTGATACTGCAGGGAAAGAATTGTATAGGCAGGGCGACAACACAGTTGTTATTCATTGAATATACGCAGTGCTGCCTTTTGGTGCCAAAAAACTGAAAACAAATCTATTTGTCCAGCCTCTGTCCGTCCTAAGGGCTGTGGACACGTGTGAGCTGCGTGAACAACATTGCTAAATCAGACGCACCCAGCTACGCTTTACTGCTGGCTTCGCCATTTGCTTTCCTTAATTGGGAAAAAAATACCTGCTCTCCAAGAGTTATAATAACTCTGCTACCCTCACGTTCTGTGACACATAAGCAGGGACACAGCACAGTTATTAAACTTCTCATGTTCATTGAATATACGCAGTGCTGCCTTTTGGTGGAAAAAAACTGAAAACAAATCTATTTGTCCAGCCTCTGTCCGTCCTAAGGGCGGTGGAGACGTGTGAGCTGCGTGAACAACATTGCTAAATCAGACGCACCCAGCTACGCTTTACTGCTGGCTTCGCCATTTGCTTTCCTTAATTGGGAAAAAAATACCTGCTCTCCAAGAGTTATAATAACTCTGCTACCCTCACGTTCTGTGACACATAAGCAGGGACACAGCACAGTTATTAAACTTCTCATGTTCATTGAATATACGCAGTGCTGCCTTTTGGTGGAAAAAAACTGAAAACAAATCTATTTGTCCAGCCTCTGTCCGTCCTAAGGGCGGTGGAGACGTGTGAGCTGCGTGAACAACATTGCTAAATCAGACGCACCCAGCTACGCTTTACTGCTGGCTTCGCCATTTGCTTTCCTTAATTGGGAAAAAAATACCTGCTCTCCAAGAGTTATAATAACTCTGCTACCCTCACGTTCTGTGACACATAAGCAGGGACACAGCACAGTTATTAAACTTCTCATGTTCATTGAATATACGCAGTGCTGCCTTTTGGTGGAAAAAAACTGAAAACAAATCTATTTGTCCAGCCTCTGTCCGTCCTAAGGGCTGTGGACACGTGTGAGCTGCGTGAACAACATTGCTAAATCAGACGCACCCAGCTACGCTTTACTGCTGGCTTCGCCATTTGCTTTCCTTAATTGGGAAAAAAATACCTGCTCTCCAAGAGTTATAATAACTCTGCTACCCTCACGTTCTGTGACACATAAGCAGGGACACAGCACAGTTATTAAACTTCTCATGTTCATTGAATATACGCAGTGCTGCCTTTTGGTGGAAAAAAACTGAAAACAAATCTATTTGTCCAGCCTCTGTCCGTCCTAAGGGCGGTGGAGACGTGTGAGCTGCGTGAACAACATTGCTAAATCAGACGCACCCAGCTACGCTTTACTGCTGGCTTCGCCATTTGCTTTCCTTAATTGGGAAAAAAATACCTGCTCTCCAAGAGTTATAATAACTCTGCTACCTTCACGTTCTGTGACACATTAGCAGGGACACAGCACAGTTATTAAACTTAGATAATTCATTCACTAGAGGCAGTGGGGCCTTTCGTTTTCCAAAAAGGGCAAAAATTATATTTGGCCTGCAGTCTTGCGCCAATTTATTTCCTGCCTGTAAAAATCAAATCACTGGTAATACAGCATGCTGAGGGGTAGGGGTAGGCCTAGAGGACGTGGACGCGGCCGAGGACGCGGAGGGCCAAGTCAGGGTGTGGGCACAGTTCGAGCTCCTGATCCCGGTGTGTCGCAGCCGACTGCTGCGCGATTAGGAGAGAGGCACGTTTCTGGCGTCCCCACATTCATCGCCCAATTAATGGGTCCACGCGGGAGACGGTTATTAGAAAATGAGCAGTGTGAGCAGGTCCTGTCCTGGATGGCAGAAAGTGCTTCGAGCAACCTATCGTCTACCCGCAGTTCTGCGCCGTCCACTGCTGCCAATCCGAATCCTCTGTCTGCTGCTCCTCCTTCCTCCCAGCCTCCTCACTCCACTACAATAACACCTGCTCAGGAGCGGGAACACTCCCAGGAACTGTTCTCGGGCCCCTGCTTAGATTGGGCAGCAGCGGTTCCTCTCCCACCAGAGGAGTTTATCGTCACTGATGCCCAACCATTCGAAAGTTCCCGGGGTCCGGGGGAAGAGGCTGGGGACTTCCGCCAACTGTCTCAACAACTTTCTGTGGGTGAGGAGGACGATGACGATCAGACACAGTTGTCTTGCAGTGAGGTAGTAGTAAGGGCAGTAAGTCCGAGGGAGCAGCGCACAGAGGATTCGGAGGAAGAGCAGCAGGACGATGAGGTGACTGACCCCACCTGGTGTGCAACGCTTACTCAGGAGGACAGGTCTTCAGAGGGGGAGTCAAGGGCATCAGCAGGGCAGGTTGCAAGAGGCAGTGCGGTGGCCAGGGGTAGAGGCAGGGCCAGACCGAATAATCCACCAAGTGTTTCCCAAAGCGCCCCCTCGCGCCATGCCACCCTGCAGAGGCCGAGGTGCTCTAAGGTCTGGCAGTTTTTCACAGAGACGCCTGACGACCGACGAACAGTGGTGTGCAACCTTTGTCGCGCAAAGCTCAGCCGGGGAGCCAACACCAACAGCCTCACCACCACCACCATGCGCAGACATATGATGGCCAAGCACCCCGCAAGGTGGGACGAAGGCCGTTCAGCGCCTCCGGTTTGCACCCCTGCCTCTCCCCCTGTGGCCCAACCTGCCACTGAGATGCAACCCCCCTCTCAGGACACAGGCACTACCGTCTCCTGGCCTGCACCCACACCCTGACCTCCGCTGTCCTCGGCCCCATCCAGCAGTGTAGTTCAGCGCACCGTCCAGCCGTCGCTTGCGCAACTGTTGGAGCGCAAGCGCAAGTACGCCGCCACGCACCCACACGCTCAAACGTTAACCGTCCGCATAGCAAAATTCATCAGCCTTGAGATGCTGCCGTATAGGGTTGTGGAAACGGAGTCCTTCAAAAGTATCATGGAGGCGGCGGCCCCGCGCTACTCAGTTCCCAGTCGCCACTACTTTTCCCGATGTGCCGTCCCAGCCCTGCACGACCACGTCTCCCGCAACATTGTACGCGCCCTCACCAACGCGGTTACTGCCACGGTCCACTTAACTACGGACACGTGGACAAGCACAGGCGGGCAGGGCCACTACATCTCCCTGACGGCACATTGGGTGAATTTAGTGGAGGCTGGGACAGAGTCAGAGCCTGGGACCGCTCACGTCCTACCCACCCCCAGAATTGCGGGCCCCAGCTCGGTGGTGGTATCTGCGGAGGTGTATGCTTCCTCCACTAAAGCACCCTCCTCCTCCTCCTCCTCCTCCTCCTCCTCTGTCTCGCAATCAAGATGTGTTAGCAGCAGCATGTCGCCAGCAGTCGGTGTCGCGCGGTGTGGCAGCACAGCGGTGGGCAAGCGTCAGCAGGCCGTGCTGAAACTACTCAGCTTAGGCGATAAGAGGCACACGGCCCACGAACTGCTGCAGGGTCTGACACAGCAGACCGACCGCTGGCTTGCGCCGCTGAGCCTCCAACCGGGCATGGTCGTGTGTGACAACGGCCGTAACCTGGTGGCGGCTCTGCAGCTCGGCAGCCTCACGCACGTGCCATGCCTGGCTCACGTCTTTAATTTGGTGGTTCAGCGGTTTCTGAAAAGCTACCCACGCTTGTCAGACCTGCTCGTAAAGGCGCGCCGGCTCTGCGCACATTTCCGCAAGTCCCACACGGACGCTGCCACCCTGCGCACCCTGCAACATCACTTTAAGCTGCCAGTGCACCGACTGCTGTGCGACGTGCCCACACGGTGGAACTCTACGCTCCACATGTTGGCCAGGCTCTATGAACAACGTAGAGCTATAGTCGAATACCAACTCCAACATGGGCGGCGCAGTGGGAGTCAGCCTCCTCAATTCCTTTCAGAAGAGTGGGCCTGGTTGGCAGACATCTGCCATGTCCTTGGTAATTTTGAGGAGTCTACCCAGGTGGTGAGCGGCGATGCTACAATCATTAGCGTCACCATTCCTCTGCTATGCATCTTGAGAAATTCCCTGCAAACCATAAAGGCAGCTGCTTTGCGCTCGGAAACGGGGGCGGGGGAAGACAGTATGCCGCTGGATAGTCAGGGCACCCTCCTGTCTATTTCTCAGCGCGTACAGGAGGAGGAGGAGGAGCATGAGGAGGATGAGGAGGAGGGGGAAGAGACAGCTTGGGCCGCTGCTGACGGTACACCGGCTGATTGCCTGTCATCCTTTCAGCGTGTATGGCCTGAGGAGGAGGAGGAGGAGGAGGAGGATCCTGAAAGTGATCTTCCTAGTGACGACAGCCATGTGTTGCGTACAGGTACCCTGGCACACATGGCTGACTTCATGTTAGGATGCCTTTCTCGTGACCCTCGCGTTGCACGCATTCTGGCCACGACGGAATACTGGGTGTACACACTGCTCGATCCACGGTATAAGGAGAACCTGCCCACTCTGATTCCCGAAGAGGAAAGGGGTTCGAGAGTGTTGCTATACCACAGGACCCTTGCGGACAAGCTGATGGTAAAATTCCCAGCCGACAGCGCTAGTGGCAGAAGGCGCAGTACCGAGGCAAGGTAGCAGGGGATGTGCGTAGATCGAGCAGCATGTACATCCCAGGCAGTGCAACAGTCTTTAAGGGCCTGGCCAGCTTTATGGCTCCCCACCAAGACTGTGTCACCGCTCCCCAGTCACGGCTGAGTCGGCGGGAGCACTGTAAAAGGATGGTGAGGGAGTACGTAGCGGATCGCACGACCATCCTTGGTGACGCCTCTGCCCCCTACAACTACTGGGTGTCGAAGCTGGACACGTGGCCTGAACTAGCGCTGTATGCCCTGGAGGTGCTTGCTTGTCCTGCGGCTAGCGTCTTGTCGGAGAGGGTGTTTAGTGCGGCTGGGGGAATCATCACAGATAAGCGTAGCCGCTTGTCAACCGACAGTGCCGACAGGCTAACACTCATTAAGATGAACAAAGGCTGGATTTCCCCAGACTTCTGTTCTCCACCAGCGGACAGCAGCGATACGTAAGCAATACGTAGGCTGCACCCGCGGATGGAAGCTACGTTCTCTCTCACCATCCAAAACGGGGACATTTCTGTTTCATCAATCTGTGTCTAATATTCCTCCTCCTCCTCCTCCTGCTCCTCCTCCTGAAACCTCACGTAATCACGCTGAACGGGCAATTTTTCTTAGGGCCACAAGGCTCACTCAAATAATTTTTCAGAACAATTTTTATAAGTTTCAATGCGCTTAAAAGCGTTGGAACTTTAACTTGAACCAATTTTTCGTTACACTGGGCTGCCTCCAGGCCTAGTTACCACTTAAGCCACATTAACCAAAGCGATTCACCTGCCATCTTGGTTGGGCATGGCCAATTTTTACTGAGGTACATTAGTACTGTTGGTACACCAATTTTTTGGGGCCCTCACCTACAGTGTAATCATAGTAATTTCTATGTTCTTCGCCTGCACTCATGGTACAGAAAGGTGTGTGGGGTTGGCCTACAGTTTAGCTACATAAATGTAACTTGTGCCTTGGCTATACTAAGGCTACTGAAATGGAACGAAGACTGCGCTCCCGCTATACTGCTGCTTCAGAATTGTTAATGGGGCCTGTCCTGAGTGCTACTATTGCTTACATGGAACGAAGACTGCGCTCCCGCTATACTGCTGCTTCAGAATTGTTAATGGGGCCTGTCCTGAGTGCTACTATTGCTTACATGGAACGAAGACTGCGCTCCCGCTATACTGCTGCTTCAGAATTGTTAATGGGGCCTGTCCTGAGTGCTACTATTGCTTACATGGAACGAAGACTGCGCTCCCGCTATACTGCTGCTTCAGAATTGTTAATGGGGCCTGTCCTGAGTGCTACCATTGCTGACATGGAACGGACACGTGGAGAGGACACGTAGTGCCTCAAAAACATCCCCCTCCAACAGGGAAAACATTGTTGGCAAATGCCTTTGCATTGGTTCGTCTGGTGGCAGTCCAAGAATTTCACCTTTACCGACACAACAAGAGAGCCCCCACACCATCCCCCCGCCACGGCCCACTTAATCCTGGCCACATTCCGAAAACCAAAAAAATACAACCGTGCTACTAGGTCCGCAGTCACCACCACATTACCACCAACGCGGTTACTGTTAAGGTGCATATAACCACGGACACGTGGAGAGGACACGTAGTGCCTCAAAAACATCCCCCTCCAACAGGGAAAACATTGTTGGCAAATGCCTTTGCATTGGTTCGTCTGGTGGCAGTCCAAGAATTTCACCTTTAACGACACAACAAGAGAGCCCCCACACCATCCCCCCGCCACGGCCCACTTAATCCTGGCCACATTCCGAAAACCAACAAAATACAACCGTGCTACTAGGTCCGCAGTCACCACCACATTACCACCAACGCGGTTACTGTTAAGGTGCATATAACCACGGACACGTGGAGAGGACACGCAGTGCCTCAAAAACATCCCCCTCCAACAGGGAAAACATTGTTGGCAAATGCCTTTGCATTGGTTCGTCTGGTGGCAGTCCAAGAATTTCACCTTTACCGACACAACAAGAGAGCCCCCACACCATCCCCCCGCCACGGCCCACTTAATCCTGGCCACATTCCGAAAACCAACAAAATACAACCGTGCTACTAGGTTCGCAGTCACCACCACATTACCACCAACGCGGTTACTGTTAAGGTGCATATAACCACGGACACGTGGAGAGGACACGTAGTGCCTCAAAAACATCCCCCTCCAACAGGGAAAACATTGTTGGCAAATGCCTTTGCATTGGTTCGTCTGGTGGCAGTCCAAGAATTTCACCTTTACCGACACAACAAGAGAGCCCCCACACCATCCCCCCGCCACGGCCCACTTAATCCTGGCCACATTCCGAAAACCAACAAAATACAACCGTGCTACTAGGTCCGCAGTCACCACCACATTACCACCAACGCGGTTACTGTTAAGGTGCATATAACCAGTCTGACTGGGGCATGCAGACACCTTGACAGAATGAATAGTGTGTGGCACATAGCTTCCCCATTGCTATGCCCACGTGTGCAGCTCCTGATGGCGGTGGCACAGGATTCTATTTCTCATTGCTTCTGTACAGCATTGTGGGCTATCGCCCCGCCCCTATTAAAGAGGGTCGCTGCCTAGCCGTGCCAACCCTCTGCAGTGTGTGCCTGCGGTTTCTCCTCATGGCAGACGCACTTCTAAATAGACATGAGTGTGGCGTGGCATGAGGGCAGCTGAAGGCTGCACAGGGACACTTTGGTGTGCGCTGTGGGGGGGAGGGGGGGCGGTTGGGCAGCATGTAACCCAGGAGAAGTGGCAGCGGAGTGTCATCCAGGCAGTGATTGTGCTTTGTTGTAGCTAGTGTGGTGCTTAGCAAAGGTATGCCATGCTAATGAGGGCTTTTCAGAAGTAAAAGTTGTTGGGAGGGGGGGGGGGCACTCTTGCCGGTATTGTGGCTTAATAGTGGGACCTGTGAACTTGAGATGCAGCCCAACATGTAGCCCCTCGCCTGCCCTATCCGTTTCTGTGTCATTCCCATCACTTTGTTGAATTGCCCAGATTTTCACACATGAAAACCTTAGCGAGCATCGGCGAAATACAAAAATGCTCTGGTCGCCCATTGACTTCAATGGGGTTCGTTGTTCGAAACGAACCCTCGAGCATCGCGGGAAGTTCGTTCCGAATAACGAACACCCGAACATTTTGGTGTTCGCTCATCTCTAGTAATTATCCTTTTATTAGTAGAGATGAGCGAACACCAAAATGTTCGGGTGTTCGTTATTCGAAACGAACTTCCCGCGATGTTCGAGGGTTCGTTTCGAATAACGAACCCCATTGAAGTCAATGGGCGACCAGAACATTTTTGTATTTCGCCGATGCTCGCTAAGGTTTTCATGTGTGAAAATCTGGGCAATTCAAGAAAGTGATGGGAACGACACAGCAACGGATAGGGCAGGCGAGGGGCTACATGTTGGGCTGCATCTCAAGTTCACAGGTCCCACTATTAAGCCAGAATACCGGCAAGAGTGGGCCCCCCCCCCTCCCAACAACTTTTACTTCTGAAAAGCCATCATTAGCATGGCATACCTTTGCTAAGCACCACACTACCTCCAACAAAGCACAATCACCGCCTGCATGACACTCCACTGCCACTTCTACTGGGTTACATGCTGCCCAACCGCCCCCCCTCCCCCCCACAGAGCACACCAAAGTGTCCCTGCGCAGCCTTCAGCTGCCCTCATGCCACACCACCCTCATGTCTATTTAGAAGTGCGTCTGCCATGACGAGGGACCACAGGCACACACTGCACAGGGTTGGCACGGCTAGGCAGCGACCCTCTTTAAAAGGGGCGGGGCGATAGCCCACAATGCTGTACAGAAGCAATGAGAAATAGAATCCTGTGCCACCGCCATCAGGAGCTGCACACGTGGGCATAGCAATGGGGAAGCTATGTGCCACACACTATTCATTCTGTCAAGGTGTCTGCATGCCCCAGTTAGACCGGGCTTTTTAATTCATAGACACAGGCAGGTACAACTCCCTATTGTGAAGTCCCTGTCGACCGACAGCATGGGTGGCTCCCTGGAACCCACCGGTGGTACACAAAAATATCCCATTGCATTGCCCAACACAGCTGAGGTAGTAATGTCGTGCGTAATACAGGTGGGCTTCGGCCCACACTGCATGCCCCAGTCTGACTGGGGTTCTTTACAAGTGGACACATGTAGGTTACACTCCGTGTGCACCTACAGCATGGGTGGCTCCCTGGAACCCACCGGCGGTACACAAAAATATCCCATTGCATTGCCCAACACAGCTGAGGTAGTAATGTCGTGCGTAATACAGGTGGGCTTCGGCCCACACTGCATGCCCCAGTCTGACTGGGGTTCTTTAGAAGTGGACACAGATGCATTTACAACTCCCTGTGGACCGACAGCATGGGTGGGTGCCAGGAAGCCACCGGCGGTACATAGAAATATCCCATTGCATTGCCCAACACAGCTGAGGTAGTAATGTCGTGCTTAATGCAGGTGGGCTAAAAATTTATTTGATTACACTGTAGGCGAGGGCCCACAAAAATTGCTGTATCAACAGTACTAATGTACATCCCAAAAATTGGCCATGGCCAGCCAAGAGGGCAGGTGAAACCCATTAATCGCTTTGGTTAATGTGGCTTAAGTGGTAACTAGGCCTGGAGGCAGCCCAGTGTAACGAAAAATTGGTTCAAGTTAAAGTTCCAACGCTTTAAGCGCATTGAAACTTTTAAAAATTGTTTAGAAAAATTATTTGAGTGAGCCTTGTGGCCCTAAGAAAAATTGCCCGTTCAGCGTGATTACGTGAGGTTTCAGGAGGAGTAGCAGGAGGAGGAGGAGGAGGAATATTAGACACAGATTGATGAAGCAGAAATGTCCCCGTTTTGGATGGTGAGAGAGAACGTAGCTTCCATCCGCGGGTGCAGCCTACGTATTGCTTACGTATCGCTGCTGTCCGCTGGTGGAGAAGAGAATTCTGGCGAAATCCAGCCTTTGTTCATCTTGATGAGTGTTAGCCTGTCGGCACTGTCGGTTGACAGGCGGGTACGCTTATCTGTGATGATTCCCCCAGCCGCACTAAACACCCTCTCCGACAAGACGTTAGCCGCAGGACAAGCAAGCACCTCCAGGGCATACAGCGCTAGTTCAGGCCATGTGTCCAGCTTCGACACCCAGTAGTTGTAGGTGGCAGAGGCGTCACGGAGGACGGTCGTGCGATCGGCTACGTACTCCCTCACCATCCTTTTACAGTGCTCCCGCCGACTCAGCCTTGACTGGGGAGCGGTGACACAGTCTTGGTGAGGAGCCATAAAGCTGTCCAGGCCCTTAAAGACTGTTGCACTGCCTGGGATGTACATGCTGCTCGATCTCCGCACCTCCCCTGCTACCTTGCCCTCGGTACTGCGCCTTCTGCCACTAGCGCTGTCGGCTGGGAATTTTACCATCAGCTTGTCCGCAAGGGTCCTGTGGTATAGCAACACTCTCGAACCCCTTTCCTCTTCGGGAATGAGAGTGGGCAGGTTCTCCTTATAGCGTGGGTCGAGCAGTGTGTACACCCAGTATTCCGTTGTGGCCAGAATGCGTGTAACGCGAGGGTCACGAGAAAGGCATCCTAACATGAAGTCAGCCATGTGTGCCAGGGTACCAGTACGCAACACATGGCTGTCTTCACTAGGAAGATCACTTTCAGGATCCTCCTCCTCCTCCTCCTCCTCAGGCCATACACGCTGAAAGGATGACAGGCAATCAGCCGGTGTACCGTCAGCAGCGGACCAAGCTGTCTCTTCCCCCTCCTCCTCATCCTCCTCATGCTCCTCCTCCTCCTCCTGTACGCGCTGAGAAATAGACTGGAGGGTGCCCTGACTATCCAGCGGCATACTGTCTTCCCCCGCCCCCGTTTCCGAGCGCAAAGCAGCTGCCTTTATGCTTTGCAGGGAATTTCTCAAGATGCATAGCAGAGGAATGGTGACGCTAATGATTGTAGCATCGCCGCTCACCACCTGGGTAGACTGCTCAAAATTACCAAGGACATGGCAGATGTCTGCCAACCAGGCCCACTCTTCTGAAAGGAATTGAGGAGGCTGACTCCCACTGCGCCGCCCATGTTGGAGTTGGTATTCGACTATAGCTCTACGCTGTTCATAGAGCCTGGCCAACATGTGGAGCGTAGAGTTCCACCGTGTGGGCACGTCGCACAGCAGTCGGTGCACTGGCAGCTTAAAGTGATGTTGCAGGGTGCGCAGGGTGGCAGCGTCCGTGTGGGACTTGCGGAAATGTGCGCAGAGCCGGCGCGCCTTTACGAGCAGGTCTGACAAGCGTGGGTAGCTTTTCAGAAAGCGCTGAACCACCAAATTAAAGACATGGGCCAGGCATGGCACATGCGTGAGGCTGCCAAGCTGCAGAGCCGCCACCAGGTTACGGCCGTTGTCACACACGACCATGCCCGGTTGGAGGCTCAGCGGCGCAAGCCAGCGGTCGGTCTGCTGTGTCAGACCCTGCAGCAGTTCGTGGGCCGTGTGCCTCTTATCGCCTAAGCTGAGTAGTTTCAGCACGGCCTGCTGACGCTTGCCCACCGCTGTGCTGCCACACCGCGCGACACCAACTGCTGGCAACATGCTGCTGTTAACACATCTTGATTGCGAGACAGAGGAGGAGGAGGAGGGTGCTTTAGTGGAGGAAGCATACACCACCGAGCTGGTGCCCGCAATTCTGGGGGTGGGTAGGACAAGAGCGGTCCCAGGCTCTGACTCTGTCCCAGCCTCCACTAAATTCACCCAATGTGCCGTCAGGGAGGTGTAGTGGCCCTGCCCGCCTGTGCTTGTCCACGTGTCCGTTGTTAAGTGGACCGTGGCAGTAACCGCGTTGGTGAGGGTGCGTACAATGTTGCAGGAGATGTGGTCGTGCAGGGCTGGGACGGCACATCGGGAAAAGTAGTGGCGACTGGGAACTGAGTAGCGCGGGGCCGCCGCCTCCATGATACTTTTGAAGGACTCCGTTTCCACAACCCTATACGGCAGCATCTCAAGGCTGATGAATTTTGCTATGCGGACGGTTAACGCTTGAGCGTGCGGGTGCGTGGCGGCGTACTTGCGCTTGCGCTCAAACACTTGCGCAAGCGACGGCTGGACGGTGCGCTGAACTACACTGGTGGATGGGGCCGAGGACAGCGGAGGTGAGGGTGTGGGTGCAGGCCATGAGGCGGTAGTGCCTGTGTCCTGAGAGGGGGGTTCGATAGCAGTGTCAGGTTGGGGCACAGGGGGAGAGGCAGCGGTGCAAACCGGAGGTGGTGAACGGCCTTCGTCCCACCTTGTGGGGTGCTTGGCCATCATATGTCTGCGCATGCTGGTGGTGCTGAGGCTGTTGGTGTTGGCTCCCCGGCTGAGCTTTGCGCGACAAAGGTTGCACACCACTGCTCGTCGGTCGTCAGGCGTCTCTGTGAAAAACTCCCAGACCTTAGAGCACCTCGGCCTCTGCAGGGTGGCATGGCGCGAGGGTGCGCTTTGGGAAACAGTTGGTGGATTATTCGGTCTGGCCCTGCCTCTATCCCTGGACACCGCACTGCCTCTTGCAACCTGCCCTGCTGCTGCCCCTGCCTCCCCCTCTGAAGACCTGTCCTGAGTAGGCGTTGCAAACCAGGTGGGGTCAGTCACCTCATCGTCCTGCTGCTCTTCCTCAGAATCCTCTGTGCGCTCCTCCCTCGCACTTACTGCCCTCACTACTACCTGACTGCAAGACAACTGTGTCTCATCGTCATCGTCCTGCTCACCCACAGAAAGTTCTTGAGACAGTTTGCGGAAGTCCCCAGCCTCATCCCCCGGACCCCGGGAACTTTGCAATGGTTGGGCATCAGTGACGATAAACTCCTCTGGTGGGAGAGGAACCACTGCTGCCCAATCTGAGCAGGGGCCAGAGAACAGTTCCTGGGAGTCTTCACGCAGCTGAGCAGGTGTCATTGTAGTGGAGTGAGGAGGCTGGGAGGAAGGAGGAGCAGCAGACAGAGGATTCTGATTTGCAGCAGTGGACGGCGCAGAACTGCGGTTGGACGATAGGTTGCTCGAAGCACTTTCTGCCATCCAGGACAGGACCTGCTCACACTGCTCATTTTCTAATAACCGTCTCCCGCGTGGACCCATGAATTGTGCGATGACTGTCGGGACGCCAGAAACGTGCCTCTCTACTAATCGCGCCGCAGTCGGCTGCGATACACCTGGATCAGGAGTTTGGCCTGTGCCCACACCCTGACTTGGCCCTCTGCGTCCTCGGCCGCATCCACATCCTCTAGGCCTACCCCTACCCCTCAGCATGCTGTATTACCAGTGATTTGATTTCACAGGCAGGAAATAAATTGGCGCAAGACTGCAGGCCAAATATAATTTTTTCCCTTTTTTGAAAACGAAAGGCCCCACTGCCTCTAGTGAATGAATAATCTAAGTTTAATAACTGTGCTGTGGCCCTGCTAATGTGTCACAGAACTTGAGGGTAGCAGAGTTATTATAACTCTGGCAGAGCAGGTATTTTTTTCCCAATTAAGGAAAGCAAATGGCGAAGCCAGGAGTAAAACGTAGCTGGGTGCGTCTGATTTTTAAACGTTGCACACGCAGCCGACACGTGTCCACCGCCCTTAGGACGGACAGAGGCAGGACAAATAGAATTTTTTTCAGTTTTTTTCCACCAAAAGGCAGCACTGCGTATATTCAATGAACATGAGAAGTTTAATAACTGTGCTGTGGCCCTGCTAATGTGGCACAGAACTTGAGGGTAGCAGAGTTATTATAACTCTGGCAGAGCAGGTATTTTTTTCCCAATTAAGGAAAGCAAATGGCGAAGCCAGGAGTAAAACGTAGCTGGGTGCGTCTGATTTTTAAACGTTGCACACGCAGCCGACACGTGTCCACCGCCCTTAGGACGGACAGAGGCAGGACAAATAGAATTTTTTTCAGTTTTTTTCCACCAAAAGGCAGCACTGCGTATATTCAATGAACATGAGAAGTTTAATAACTGTGCTGTGGCCCTGCTAATGTGGCACAGAACTTGAGGGTAGCAGAGTTATTATAACTCTGGCAGAGCAGGTATTTTTTTCCCAATTAAGGAAAGCAAATGGCGAAGCCAGCAGTAAAACGTAGCTGGGTGCGTCTGATTTTTAAACGTTGCACACGCAGCCGACACGTGTCCACAGCCCTTAGGACGGACAGAGGCAGGTCAAATAGAATTTTTTTCACTTGTTTTACAAGCAAAAGGCCGCACTGCGTATATTCAATGAATAATAACTGTGTTGTGGCCCTGCCTACACAATTCTTTCCCTGCAGTATCAATGGAGGGTGCAATGCTCTGCAGAGGCGATTTTGAGAAGAAAAAAAATATGCAGCACAGCTAACAGCAGCCAGCACAGTACTGCACACGGTTAAATATGGCCCTAGAAAGGACCGTTGAGGTTCTTGAAGGCTACACTCACTCCTAACACTCTCCCTGCCTATGCAACACTTCTGTCCCTAATGCTGGGTGCAACGCTCTGCAGAGGCGATTTTGAGAAGAAAAAAAAATTCCCACTGCTAACAGCAGCCAACACACAGCTATCAGTGGCCCTAATAAGGACCTTTGGGGGTCTTGAAGCCTACACTAACTACCAATTCTTTCCTTACAGCAGCTCCGGTACAAACAGCACTGTCCCTCATCTAACTCACAAGGCATCTGAGGCGAGCCGCGGGAGGGGCCGACTTTTATATTAGGCGGACACCTGATCTCGCCAGCCACTCACAGCAGGGGGGTGGTATAGGGCTGGAACAACACAGGAGGAAGTTGTAATGCCTTCCCTGTCTTTCAATTGGCCAGAAAAGCGCGCTAACGTCTCAGGGAAGGAAGTGAAAGTAACACGAACACCGCATGGTGTTCGTTACGAATAACGAACATCCCGAACACCCTAATATCCGCACGGATATCAAGTTCGAACGAACACGTTCGCTCATCTCTATTTATTAGCTTCTTTTACTGAAGGTAACAATGATAAAGCAAGTAACTATAGAACAAATCCGATTAACCCCAGCAGCATTCCAAACCACTGGCTGCTCCAACTCTGCAGCACTCAGAGGTACCGCCAACAGAGTTACCTCAGAAATGACACCAACTTTCTCTCAAGCAGAGCTCAGAGTTACCAACTGCAGTGAGTTACCACCAGTTACTAATCCTCTCCCAAACAGTGAGAGACCTCAGAAATCCACCCAGATCAAATCAGATATATAATCTCATATGGAGTAGAATTAGCCCTAGATGCTCCAGTCTACTAACAACCACTCCATTTTTATACCCACAGCGGCAGGCAGCAAGCCATTTTCGCAGTTCCGCACTCCCTATTAATAAAACACATCTGTTAAGACATAAATTCCCCATCTTCCCTGAACCAGCCCTTAGCTGAAAAAGCCTAGGAAGGGTTAACACTGACCCATTTACAAATGACCAATCTACCTTAACTAGTATACAAGATAAATCCTTCTATACACCACTGCCAGTAACCAAGTACCAGTGCAGGACTTGGTGTTGGCATCTGGTGGGCACTGTTCCTTCTGGTGTTGGCATCTGGTGGGCACTGTTCTCGCTGTCCGGTCTCAGTCGCCTCCACTCAGATGACGGTAAAGGGTGTCTCGCTCCTTCCGTGTTCGCTTCGCTGGCGGTTTTCTACCGACAAATCCTCCTCAGATACAATGTCCTCTGCCTGTTCAGTGCTCGTGACAGGAATTGTGAGAGGAAAGCTCGTGGGGGAGATGCAGCCGCCACACTAGTAGCTCTCCAAGAACTGGAGGAGGTGGTTTCCAGAGCAAAGCCACCCAGCAGGAACCATGAGCCTTCAGTTCCCAATAGAGTCCATAAAAGAGCAAGGAATTGGCAGCAGCAATGGTGGAGTACAAATAAGAGTCCCCTTATTCTCCATAATATACAGGTCTTGTGAGAGGAGCTGACAGGAACAGGGAGCCTTCACATGGATTCAGTAACTGCTCACAATCTTGTGGTGCTGTATTAAAAAAAAAAAAAAAGACCTGAAGCCCCTGTCCTGCCAGCACCTCCTTATATCAGCTCTCGCTTCCTCTCACCAATCGCTCCCACCAATCGGCTTCTGTTGGTAGGGCCGGAGCTTCACAGAAGGATCCCTCAGGCATATATCTATATTCATCAGCACTTTAGCACTATTCAGCAAATCCACCAACCTGATTGGCTCTGATTGACAATTCCAGCAACCTGATTGGTGAATAGTGCTGATGAATATAGATATATACATGCCTCAGGCTTCTTCCCGCCATTTTTTTTCAGACCAATCACCATCCATCCTAGGGCTCCAATGTTTCCCCAGCAACCCCCAGCACCTTCCAGCCTGCTCACAGCTGAGCCTGAAGTGAACTCAAAGAACATCTATTAAATACCTACCTAATAAGCCAATACTCTAACAATGAATGCCCAAAAGACCTTTTAAAACCGCTTCAGCTTAGATTCCATAAGACCTCAGTCCCTAATTGGCCCGCGGCCGTACACTAATTTTGAACGATGATAGTTTTGTGTAACGCAGCATAATGGCGCCCTCAATTGGTAGATGCCCCTTTTGATAGTAGTGACCACAATTAACAATAGTGCCCCCTTTAAGGCCGCCTGCACACAGATGGATTTTTGCTGAGGAATCCATGGCAGGCGTCCGCACCACAGATTAGCAGCAAATGCCATCCATATCATGCTATGGAAAAACACTTTTTCCTGCACACTTGTAGAAACCAATTGCAGTTTTCGCAAGTGAAAGAAAAATAGCAGCATGCGTTTATTTATTTCCCCCGCGGATGGCTTCCATTGAAGTCAATGGAAGCTGCCCAGCCTGTCCGCAATTAACATTGCAGACAGGTCATGGATTACACATCACCTAGCAATGGCGCTGGTAAAAAAAATAATAAAACTCTGACCTCCACATGTTTGACAGTGAGTCACTAGGTAAATCCGCAGTACAGATGAAGAAGCAAAAATACAGGTACACGTGGATGCCACAGCTGTTGGGCTCTGATTCCACTGCGGGCCCCCACGTGTGCAGGCAGCCTAACCGTGCCTCTATTTTTAAAAGTGTGTGTGTGTGTGTATAATAGTGCCTACCCCCCTTCCCATGCCAAGTGGAGATCAGCCTCCGCCTCTTTAGTGCTGTAGTGAAGGGGATCCCTGCAGCGGCCCATGTGATGCAATAACATCATAGTGCTGGAGACCCATTCCAGTGTTCTCATTGGCACTTGGCCCCAGATGATCCGATGCATGGGGCTAAAGATTCGGGGCTTAACTTCTGAATACCTGTTGCTAGCATCCAGGGGCGTAACTATAGGGGATGCGGTTGCACCCGGGCCCAGGACCCTTAGGGGGTCCATAAGTCCTCTCTTCTCAATATAGGGAGCCCAGTACTATGAATTAAGCATTATAATTGGGGGCCCGGTTGCAGATTTTGCATTGGGGCCCAGAAGCTTCAAGTTACGCCTCTGCTAGCATCACCCCTGACAAACGGACCTGTTGCAGTGCCACAATGAATTTTACTTGGGGGCAGAAAAAAATTATACATACAAGTGAGTGAGATTAGTTTTCAAGTCTCGGCCTTCCGGCTTGTACTTCTAACTGCTACAGAAAGTGTTGCATCTTATTGTACGTGTAAATATATACTTTTTCTTTCCCCAGCTATGCAATCCTCCTTTATCTCATTAGAAAGTTTAAGACCCCTGATCATTGGTACCCATCAGACCTCCAGAAACGGGCGCGTGTAGATGAGTACCTTGCTTGGCACTTCACTAATGCACGTCCGGGTACTTCCAAGCTGTTTTGGCTCAAGGTAAACATGCCTATTAAAATAAGATGTGCTTCCCACCCCCATGCAACAATGTAAATGAAGTCTCAGGTATTCCATTAATACATCCAGAGAAAGCATTCATACTTGGCTTGTAGTGGTAGGGTGTTTGTCCAGTGTCCTGGATCTACTAAGAAGCTTAATGAGAGGGGAAGCCAAGACTAATATATGCTGCAACTGACCAGGATAAAGCCACTAACAACCAAAACGCTGTTGGAGGAGAATTACTGTCTTAAGTTAAAGGGGTTGTCCCGCGAAAGAAAGTGGGGTTCAGCACTTCTGTATGGCCATATTAATGCACTTTGTAATGTACATCGTGCATTAATTATGAGCCATACAGAAGTTATTCACTTACCTGCTCCGTTGCTAGCATCCCCGTCGCCATGTATACGTCTAAATTCGCTGTCTTCTGGCGTTTTTAGACGCGCTTGCGCAGTCCGGTCTTCTCCCTGGTGAATGGGGCCGCTCGTGCTGGAGAGCTGGTCCTCGTAGCTCCGCCCGTCACGTGTGCCGATTCCAGCCAATCAGGAGGCTGGAATCGGCAATGGACCGCACAGAGCCCACGGTGCACCATGGGAGAAGACCCGCAGTGCATCGTGGGTGAAGATCCCGGCGGCCATCTTGCTAAGGTAAGAAAGAAGTCGCCGCAGAGCGGGGATTCGGGTAAGTACTAAACAGTTTTTTGTTTTTTTTTAACCCATCCCTTGTGTTTGTCTCGCGCCGAACGGGGGGCCTATTGAAAAAAAACAAAAAACCGTTTCGGCGCGGGACAACCCCTTTAATGGAAACCCCTGTCACCTCGTCCCCATGGTATAACACAAATCGGCAGTTCTCCCTTGTTCATCTGCCACCTGCTCTAGCCTACGCTGTCTGTTTACAGACATCAGTGACAGCAGCCAATGACTATGTTCAGCCACAATCGTCCATCGCTGTCATTGGCCGCTCCAGCTTGTTGGTAGGCGGGCTCGGCATGCAGAGTGACATCACAGGGAGACCAGAGCTGGTGGCGGAGGACGGATGGGGGAGCAGGTAGAGGTGAGTAACATTTATTTTATACCATGGGGATCTGATGATGGGAGGGTGTCTGGAACTCTGACAACCCCTCTGGCACATGTTCTGCCTGGTCTAGTGTTCAACTTACCACGGTGGCAGAAACTAATTTATTATTATTTTTTTTAATACAAATGTCAATGAGACTTTCTAATGTTAAAATCTCAAGTTTGTGCGCTGCGATTTTAACATTAGAAAGTCCCATCGACATTTGCATTTTTAAAAAAAGCACTAGTGGGTAGGAGCCTTGAGTCCTATTGACAATCTACACTCTCAAGCCACATTTTCATACTTGTGCATTTTAGACATTGTGTCCAATTTGACAACCTGTGCACAACATGTACATCCTTCCTTTCTTTAACCCCTTCCCGCTCCAGGGCGTAAGTTTACGTCCTGCCAGTGGGGTACTTCCCGCAACAGAGCATAAACGTATGTCCTGTAGATAGCGCGAGATCTCGCGCTATCCTGCAGCGGGAGCCGGCTGTTAGTCACAGCCAGCCTCCCGCTGCAACAGCGGGGGTGCATCGGAGATGTGCCCCCACTGTTAACCCCTTCCCTGCCGCGATCTATGTAGATTGCGGCATGGGAAGGGTTCACAGAGAGAGCCCGGCCTGTTGCCATAGTGCCATAGCCTATGATCGCTATATAAGCGATAAGGCATGGCAGGGCAGTAGACCTGCCACGCCTTATCACAGCGATCATCAGTGGTATGGTGTAAGTCCCTCAGAGGGACTCAAATTGTGTGTGTTTAAAAAATAAAAAAAAAAACTAAATTAAAAATGAATAAAAAAGAAAAATGTAAAAAAAAACCCTTGTATGCTTTTTCCCATATTGGCATAAAAAAAGGTAAAAAATAAATAAAACCCCACATATTTGGTTTTGTCGCGTCCGTTACAACACGTACAATATGTTGCACATGCTTTTGACTGTGCACGGAAAAAAGCGTTTAAAAAAAACGCTAAACTAAGGCAAAATGCTAATTTCTCGTCCGTATCATTGGGGGCCACAGCCTAGACCATGGGATATAGCCACTGCCCTAGGAGGCGACACTAAGCAAAAAAGTGTTAGCTCCTCCCCCTGGCTATATCCCCCCTGCAGGCACTCAGCTAATTAGTCTTTAGCTTAGTGTCTGCTTGGAGGCAGACGTGGCTATTCGCGGGAATCCGGGGAGTCGGGGCTTTTCCCTGGCTCTACTGGCCTCCCGGGGGGAGACACAGGCAGAGGGTGTCTCCACCACTTCTGCGGTGTCTCACCCAGAGAAGAAAAAGGGGCCCGACCCTGCAATGCGCATTGGCGTCGGTTACCCGCCAGCCATATGGCTCCCCCTCCCTGGAGTAGCGCACTGTCTGACTAGTGACGCATAGGGGGCAGCACTGCTGGAGGAAGGTCGACGTGCAGACAGGCTGTGGCTTCCCTAACATGACGCAAGGTACCTCAGGGCGGACGTAATGGAGAACGGACAGCATGATGGCAGCGGCAGCAGCAGCTGTCCCGGCAGCAGGGGTAGGAGCACGGCATGCTAGCAGGACGCCGAGGCGCTGGCTGGGCAGGTCACTTCCGGGCGCGGCGCTCCGGGGGGCGGGGCACCGACGCTGGGCTGGAAAACGTCACTTCCGGGTCGCGGGCGGACTTCTGGGGCAAGCCACGCCCCCTCCACCCGCTGTAGACTTAAAAGAAGCAGCCAGGCAGAGGAATGGCCGCTCTCAGCAGCAAGACACTCCGTTTGTCTGGCACTACTGAGCCCAGCACTGTGCGCAGCTCTCAGCTCGCAGCACACAGCAGACAGCAGCATCCAGCCCTTATACGGCCCTGCAGACTTTTGGCTACAGAGTGAGCACCCGGACAGCAGCAGCACCTTCTGTAACGGACACCAGCAGCTGTAGCAGCACCGCAGCAGTTTCTGCCACACACCTGCCGGGTCATCAACGCTACTATTTCCGTGTGGTGGACCCATGTCGACTCCTGACGGCCTTCAAGCTTCAGGACCAGAGGCTCCAGCTGGATCAGGGGAACCGCTAAAACAGCTGCTAGACCGGGTAAGCCCTGCCAAGGCAGCACTTCCCCTCCCCTGTCCCCCGTGCAGGTACTCCTGTGGCAGTACGTAGCATCCCCTCTACCCGGGGTTCCTGTTTGCCATGTCTGACCCTAGATCAGAGGGTTCCAGCCCGGCCAAGGGGAGGGTGAAGCATTACGCTTGCACAGCTTGCAGCGTTAAGTTTGCCTGCGGTCAAGTCGACCCCTGCTGCGCTAAGTGTACCACGGCACGCGCGGTTCCAGGGATCACGGTGCCCCCCGCCGCCCCTGTTGAGCCAGGGCCCGAATCCCAATGGGCGGGGTCCTTGGCCGCTGCTGTTTCCGGCCTGGCCACATCTTCTGTGGCGATTTTACACCGGTTAGAATCCAGCTCGGAAGTTTCCTCTTCGGAATATGCGCGCGGGAGGGCACGCAAGAGAAGGAGGTCCCGCAGCAGTGAGGACACCTCCCGTAAATCTCGCCATACCAGGAGGTCGTCTAGACCCTCAAGTCCAGGCGGTCCAGAGACTCTCATGGTTCCCATGGGTCCAGGGAGTCCGTCCATACTTACCACAGGTCAAGGCATTCTTCACGGTCCCGGTACTCTGCAAGACCGGCCCGGGCTCGCCATGACTCCCCCCGAGCATCGTGCTCGCGGGCTTCTCAGGATACGGCCCAAACAGCGGGCGTGAGCAGTGGGTCAGAAGACGACGAACGCTCCGCGGTCTCGTCTGCTTCTGATCTGGACGATGAACAGGTTTCGCGGCTGGCGAGCCTAATGGACAGCCTAGTAATAGCTGTAAAAGAAACCCTCCAAGTAACGGAGGAACCAGTAGAGACAACTCCTTCCACAGTGTCGTTTAGACGGCAGAGGAGATCGCGACAGGTCTTTCCAGACCATCAGGATTTCGCGGATGTCCTTAATAAAGAATGGCAGAACCCTAACAAAAAATTTAGGCAACCTGGGAAAACTTGGGAAGTTACATACCCATTCCCAGGAAGTCTGAAAAAGGGTTGGGCGGTACCCCCGGTAGTCGATCCGCCAGTGTCATGGCTATCTAGAGGCACGGCGTTGCCAACAGCCGAAGTGGCAACTCTGGTTAATCCTCAAGACAAAAAACTGGAAACATTGACGAAATCAGTGTTTCAGGCTACGGGCACCGCCCTGCAGCCGATCTTCGCGGCCGCATGGGTCAGTAAAGCGTCCATAGCCTGGGCCAAACAGCTGCGGAAAGACATTCTGGCAGGCGCTCCACCTAGTGAACTACTGGAAGCAACAGACAATATCATACAAGCGAACAAGTTTGTATGCGCAGCAGAGCTAGATGCAGCTAAGTTCGTGGCTCAAGCGCCTGCCGCATCTGTCGCGGCAAGGCGAACCCTCTGGCTAAAAAACTGGTCAGCCGATTCAGCGTCCAAGATGGTCCTAACAAAGTTACCATTTGAGGGAAATAGGCTCTTTGGGCCTAAGTTAGATGACTTAAAGGACGCCACAGGCGGCAAAAGCACGTCATTGCCACAAATTCCAACAAGAAAGGAAAAGGTTCCATTGAAGAGGAAACCGTTTTTTAGCTCCTTTCGGCGTTTCTCGTCCCGTTCTGGGTCAAGGCAGTGGTCCCAATCTAGGAGGACTCCGACGGACGCAAGGAAGGGTCCAACCTTCAAGACGAGACAAGCATGGCGATCCCGACCTGGAACATCTAAGGCGGCGGGATCAAAGAACGCGGCATGAGTCGCCGCCCCCACCCAGTGTCATCAGGGTGGGGGGCAGGCTCTCCTAATTTCGGGAGACATGGTGGAGTCGTGTGAGCGACAAATGGGTGCAGGAGATCATGACATCCGGGTACGCGATCAAATTCGCGACTCTACCACAGAATTCGTTTTGCAAGTCCAGAGTGCCTGCCACCCCGGAAAGAGTAGCCAACCTACAATTGGCAGTGGAAAATCTGCTGGCACAGGGGGTTGTAAAACCGGTGCCAGGGGCGCAAGAGAAGCAAGGGTTCTACTCAAATCTTTTTCTAGTGCCCAAAAAAGACGGCAGGGTCAGGGCAGTACTAGATTTAAGGAGACTGAATCAATTCATCAAAACAAAACCTTTCCGGATGGAGTCGATCAAATCCGTGATAGCCTCCATGCAGCCGGGGGAATTTTTGTCCTCAATAGACATCAAGGACGCATACCTCCATATTCCGATTCGGGAAGCACACCAAAAATTCCTTTGTTTCGAGATGCAGGGAAGGCATTTTCAATTCACAGCTCTGCCATTCGGCCTGTCAACTTCCCCAAGGGTATTTACGAAAGTACTAGCAGCAGTGATGGCACTACTCCATGCAAAGGGCATAGCGGCCATACCATACCTGGACGATGTGCTAGTAAAAGCACTGTCACGGGATGGCAACATCAGGAGTTTACGCGTCACGATGGAAACTTTACAAGAATTTGGCTGGATAGTAAACCGCGAAAAATCGTGCCTAATACCAGCACAACGGTTGGAGTTCTTAGACATGATATTCGACACCAGCCAGCACCGAGTTCTACTACCTCAAACAAAGGTAGACAAGCTTATACACGGTATTCGGTCTCTAATGCAGAAGAGAACGCTAACCATCAGACACTGTATGAGTATTCTGGGCCAGATGGTAGCAGCCTTCAAGGCGGTCCCCTTTGCCCAGTTCCGGTCAAGGATGCTACAACATCTGATATTGTCCCGCTGGAACAGGTCCACACTGACCCTGGAACAACGAATCCGGATAACCCCTCAAGTCCAGGATGCGTTGAAGTGGTGGTTGAAACCTGGGAGGCTTCAGGCGGGACGGCCTTTGGACCCAAAACAATGGGTAGTATTGACGACGGCCGCCAGCCACTCAGGCTGGGGCGGAACACTGGGGGGCCAGTCTGTTCAGGGAGTTTGGTCTCAGAGAGAAACAAGGTTGCACATCAACATCCTAGAATTACGGGCCATTTACCTGACTCTCCGGCACTTCGGGTCCAGTCTCAAGAAGAAGGATGTGCGCATCCAGACGGACAACACCACAGCTGTAGCCTATGTCAACCATCAAGGGGGCACACGGAGCACATCAGTAATGGACGAAGTAGCTTGCATATTGACGTGGGCGGAGAATCATCTGAACTCAATATCAGCAGTCTACATTCCCGAAGTAGACAACTGGGTGGCAGATTACCTAAGTCGGGAAATGGTGGATCCCGGCGAATGGGTGTTGCACCCAGAAGTATTCCGGACGATATGTCTGAAATGGGGTACACCGGACGTGGACCTCATGGCGTCCAGACTGAATTACAAAATTCTTCCATTTGTGGCTTGAGCACGGGATCCGCAAGCGGCGGCAACAGACGCACTGACCATCCCGTGGGGAGCATACAAACTCCTGTACGTGTTTCCACCAATCCCTCTCATACCAAGAGTCCTAGGGAAAATCAAACAGGAAGGGCGACCAGCGATATTAATAGCGCCAGATTGGCCAAGAAGAAGCTGGTACGCGACCATCATAGAAATGTTGACCGACACACCATGGCACCGACCGGATCGAAGAGACCTGCTATCCCAAGGGCCTTTGCTACACCCGGATTCCAGGTCTCTACATTTGACGGCCTGGCTGTTGAGACCGAGGTATTAAGAAGAAAAGGTTACTCGGCGAAGGTGATTCAGACAATGATACGGGCCAGGAAACCAGCCTCGTCGACTATTTATTACAGAGTCTGGAAACGTTTCTTCACCTGGTGTGAGGAGCGGCGAGTGCAGTCGATGCAATTTTCGGTGGCCAGAATACTGGCATTCCTACAATCGGGGCTCGAAATAGGATTAAGAGTAGGCTCGCTAAGGGGGCAGGTGTCAGCACTGACGGTGCTGTTTCAGAGGCCAAACGCAAACAGAATGGCTGTGCATACATTCCTACAGGGAGTCGCCCATACGACACCCCCATTGAAACCCCCAGTTCAAGCATGGGATCTTAATCTCGTGTTGGAGGCTATGACAGACCAACCATTTGAGCCGCTGAAAGAGATTCCTATGCGACTACTGACCTGGAAGGTAGTATTCCTCGTCGCTATTACCTCTATTCGTAGGGACTCGGAGCTGGCGGCCTTGTCAATACAGACCCCCTATATGACTTTCCACCAAGATAAAGTGGTACTGAGACCATCACCAGAGTTTCTACCGAAAGTAGTCTTGGAGTTTCACATCAATGAAGAAATTGTCTTGCCTTCCTTCTGTCCAACGCCAGTACACACAAGGGGAAAAACGCTGCACCACCTGGACTTGGTGAGGGCGTTGAAGATTTATGTAAAAAGAACCAAAGAATTCCATAAGACTGATACCCTCTTCGTGATTCCGGAGGGGGCCCGGAAGGGCTCGGCAGCCTCAAAGGTCACCCTATTTAAGTAGATAAGGTCCTTGATAACAGAGGCATATCATACTTCAGGACGCACGCCACCATTTCGGGTTACGGCCCACTCCACATGGGCGGTAGGGGCCTCCTGAGCGGTCCGGCACGGAGCCTCGGCGCTTCAGGTGTGTAAGGCAGCCACCTGGACTTCCTTACATACGTTTTCAAAGTTTTATAAGGTCCACATATCTGCATCATCGGACGCCGCGCTCGGCCGGAAGATCTTGCAGACGGCGGTCCTTTGACCACACGGTCAAACTTTAAATGCCCACCCAATATATATATATATATATATATATATATATATATATATATTTATATTATATTATATTTATTTTCGGGACTGCTTGTGGACGTCCCATGGTCTAGGCTGTGGCCCCCAATGATACGGACAAGAAACAGATATTTTTGGTATAACTTACCGTAAAATCTCTTTGTCGTCACGTTCATTGGGGGCCACAGCACCCACCCCTTGTTTATTTAAGCGGTTGCTGGAACTTTCTGTTCTTCGGTCATTGTTTGGCAAAGAATTATGCCAAAGTATGTATTTTGGTATGTATAAAACATATGTATAATTGTACTCCCACTGGCTTCCTTATGCTTGCAGACAGACTAATTAGCTGAGTGCCTGCAGTGAGGATATAGCCAGGGGGGAGGAGCTAACACTTTTTTGCTTAGTGTCGCCTCCTAGGGCAGTGGCTATATCCAATGGTCTAGGCTGTGGCCCCCAATGAACGTGACGAGAAAGAGATTTTACAGTAAGTTATACCAAAAATATCTGTTTTTAGCATTTTGCCTACCTAAAAACGCAATAAGTGATCAAAAAAGCCGTATGTACCCCAAAATGGTACCAATAAAAACTACGGCTCGTCTTACAAAAAAGAAGCCCTCATAGAGCTCCGTACATAAAAAAATAAGACTTTGAATGCATCAATTTAGAAAAACAAATTCCAAAAAAAGGGTTTCTATTGCAGAAAAGTGGAAAAACCTAAAAAAAAGTAAGAATTTTGGTATCCCTGTAACCGTACCGACCTGCAGAAAAAATGGATTGTGTCATTTATGCTGCATGATTAACACTGTAAAAAAAAAAAAAAATCTATGGCAGAATTGATGCGTTTTCTCTCCCTGCTATCATAAAAAAAATAATAAAAGTTTTACAATATAGTCAATGTACCCAAAAATGGCACCGATAAAAACAATTCGCCACGCAAAAAATAAGCTCTTATACGGCCGCATCGACAGAAAAATAAAAGTTATGACTTTTGAAAAATGGAGAAGAAAATCCCCCCAAAAAAATCGTTGCGTCCTTAAGCCCAAAAAGGGCCATGTCATTAAGGGGTTAATTTAAGCTAGCGCTCTAGCGAAATATAAAAACTGCTATATATTCTGGGCAGACTTCTGACCAACACTGTTTTAGCCCAAGATTAAGAAAATGCCAATATGATGGGGGGGGGGGGGGGGTGTTGATCAGTAAAATATGACTGGTTACATATTGTGGTGGTTTTCGTCAAAACCTCAGAATGCTTGTGCAAACAGTTGCAGTAACACTATGAGGGCTATAAATCGTTATTTATATTCTACATTACATAGTTAGATTTGATTAACACAGCACTTACAGAGGATTTGTAATTAAAAAAAAAACACATTACTTTCCTATTCCTTGTCAGTCCCCATACCAGATTTTCTCCTCGGTAATCTTCTCCAGTTCCCCGAGTTACCTCACCTCCAGTCAGCCAGATCCTTTTCTTGTTATGACGCGTCCATTCTCTGCATTTTTCTTCTGGCAGGTCGGTGTAGGTTACGTCACTAGTGATGTAACGTTCACTGCCTAGCAGGGAGTGCCAAGCTATTGCCGAACTGCGACTGCGTGCTTTCTCGCTGCGAGTGTTCATATGCTGTTGCAGAGAGACAGTATGTATGCACAGTCTATGCAATAGCTCAGCACTCCCTGCTAGGCTGTGAATGCTACACTACTAATGACGTAGTGTACACTGACCTGCAGGAAGGAGACTGGATGAGAATGGATGCTTCAGTACTGGAAGAAGAATTGGCCAGCTGGAGGTGAGGTGAGCCGGGGGAACTGCAGGAGACAGGAGAAGATGCAGTAAGGAGACTGCAGGGGGAGGAATAGGTAAGTATTTTTTTTTTGTTTTGTTTTTTTTCTTCTCTTCCTCCTAATGACAGAACCCTTTTTAACATCAGAATCTCAATGTCAAATCTACAGTTTAGTTCAAGCAAATGGAGTTTAATAAAACCTTCACTGCTGTACAGCATTAAAATATATGGTATATTTAGACGGGCTGCAGCTAGTAGGGCACTTGTGTTAGAAAAATCTATGCATATGGCAAATCCATCACTTAACTATTCTAAAGTAGCTTTCTTTTTGCTCTAGGGCATGACTCCATATGTCACTGGGCACGAGGTAAACCCTGAGAAGCTAAATGCTGCTCTGTGTGAGTTTAAGACCATTTCGACAACCATACAAGATGTATTTCTGCAGGACAAACCATTCCTTGTTGGCGATGAGGTCTCTATTGCTGACGTGGTAGTTCTGGCCGATATTGGACAGGTGAGCAAATACTGATCAACCATGATATTAAAGCCACTAATGGGTGACATGAATAACATTATCTTGTGATGACTGCATCCGTCAAGGGGTTGGATTTATTGGGCAGGAAGTGACCATCACTACTTGGAAGTTGGGTTTGGCACATATCCAATTTGGCTGGTCATTTTTGTATCCAGTGCTTGCCAGTTGTCCTTCCAAAACTAGTCTTTGGAAGGACAACTGGCAAGAGTCCTGGGCACCCAAGGCATCAGTGATGTGCTTGTGGTGCAAAGGCTAGCTGATCTGCTCTCAGAAGAGCTACTGTAGCACAGACTTTTGAAAGATGAGCTATTGCTGGCAATGATAGACATCAGAACATATTGCATAGCTTGCTGTTGATTGGGCTATGTAGCCACAGACTGACACCTGGCCACCAGCCAAAATGGCTATAGTGTGAGCGTCAGAACTTGGACAGTAGAAGGTGGCCTAATCTGATCCTTGTTTTCTTCATGTCGATGGCTGGGTGAACACCTGTGGATGAAATGGTACCAAGAGACACTATGGAAAGTAGGCAAGCTGGCCAGTCATGTGACTTGCTGGGCAATGTTCTGTTGGGAATCTTGGGCCCTTGAATTTACTTGGATGTTACTATGACTCATTCCACCTACTGCAGTGCCCAAGTGGAAGCCGGCTGTTGTGGGTGAAACTACGGGGTTCTCAAGGTGGTTATCATAGGTGGCTCTGATCTCTCGCCAACAATGGCGGAACGTGACCCAGCTCTGTCACACGCAGCGCAAAAAGAACAGGCAGGTGTAAACTATAGTGAACAGTCCTATCAGTGTTGTCACGTAACGCCAGTACTTCTTTTCGATTAAACTGTTGCTATAGGAGCTGCTGGAAAAGGGAGGGAGTTTAGCAGCAGCTTTGGTACAGTAGCTTCTCTAAAATCTCTTGATATACGGTAAGTGACAACTACTTGGATTATTGGATTAAAAGGCAGTATGGACATTACTAAACTGTTTTCTACTCCAACTTTTTGTTTGTTTTTCAGACATGTGCAGCTGAACTTGATGTCTTTGAGGACTATCCTAAGTTGGCAGCTTGGAAGCAAAGAGTAAAGGAGGCAGTTGGAGTAGAGCTATTCAACGAAGCACAGGAGGGAATAGCTAATTTTAGGGAGACGCAAAAACAAGCTCCTCCAGAGTTGAAGGAGAGGTTAAAGGCCAGAGTAGAATATTTCAGTCGCTGATAAGTCATTCCAAAAGTTACAAGCTACTTTCCAATCTCTTGTGAAAAAATGTTTGTATAATAAATGTGCCATAACCATCAGTGTGATCTCAGTACATGCTGATATTGCAGAAGTGACCAGCATTTAATAATAAAATTTTAAAAGGTAATAAGTGTGTAGGCTCTCGTGTTTGGGGTTTTCCTCCTTTCTTATCTGTCATGTTGTGAGCACCTGTGAATTGGACTTGTTCTATACCACAACTGCCCAAGACTATCTTATTGCTGCTTTGACTGCAGCATCTCTAGTGCAGAGACCAGGTGGAGCACGAGCCAAGATCTGCCAGTAGTGTCAAGGAAACCACATTGTGGTGACAAGTCTAGATGGATGTCCATGTGACAGTCTGTGCGTGCCTCTGCCTGTTTAATAAATACTTGGCGCTCCTTCACACAGTATCTGCATGTGCAATATGCAAAGAATAGAAGCCATTGATTTCAATAGGTTAATTCACATGTACAGGGAAATACAGCAAGCTCTACTTTTGTGCATAGTTGCCCCCCAAATGTCTCCATTAGAAGTCTATGGGGGTGGTGCGAGTAAATGCACAAGGCATAAGCATGAAAACTGCACAACTTCACAAGAAAAACATGTGGAACTCATTAGGCTAAATACATTTAACTCAGGGAGTGCTTGCCACATGCAAATGAACATGCCCTGTGAGTGCAAGAAATACGCTGATATGCACGCAAAAGACTTGTTCACAGTGCAAATGCGTCACGCAGAGTTGCACATATGCTCATGTGAAGGAGCCCATAGGATGCATAAGACTTAAACTGAAAGGGGTGTAATCTAAAGCAATTGAAAACAAGTAAATGTACCCCTAGGCCTCATGTCCATGGGTGGTCGGATGCAAGAGCCAAACCTGACCGTAACCGAGGACCCTGCATACCTGTCCGGGTGTGGAGTTCTTCAAACTCCTGCTTTGCTGTAGAATCCGCGGCCCATCTGCAGTGTCAATTGGGGACGGGGTGCAGATCGGCTGGCTTCCATTGACTTCAATGGAAGCCGTCCACACTAAAATGGAGCATGTTGCTTTTTTTTTTTTCTTCTCCTGCATGTGGAATCCGGAAAACAAATCTGCTTGTGTAAATCCAAGTGTGAACGCCCATGGTTCCCTATGGGCGGCTTGAACTGTGGATCTTCCGCAGTTTAAATCTGCCTTTGAACATGAAGCCTTGAGCTATGTTTGAATTCTAAATTTCTCAAAAAACATGTCTTTATTGGCACATTAAATTCTGCTGTGAATTTCTAACATACTAGAGATGTAATTCTGCAATTAGTCTGCTGAAAAGATGCAAGAAACTTTACAAAATGTTCTGCAGAAACAATCTGTACTACTAAACAAAATCCACAACTGCACGGCATCTTGTGGAATCATACTTGTGTGACAGCACCTTTTTGGGGAGTATAATGGAAATATTTTCATGTCTTCTGTATTTTGGACCCACACATGGTTTTGGCTCACAAAAAACAGAACATAAACACTGTTGTGTGAAAGCGCCCTTAGGCCTCCCTCACATGGGCGACTGTTGCCTATATTTGTCACAATCCTAATGTGTTGCTCAAAGCCCATTAATTTCTATTGGACCATTCATACTTGCCTTTTTCAGATCTGTGAAAAAGACTAAGCATGCATGAAAAGTACACATGTAATATGCAAGACACATGCCCGTGAGCGAGCGTTTAGATTATGTTGCCACACAGCAGATATCCATCAGGGTCAAAAGAGCTTTAATAGAAGGATAATTGGTGGTATGAAAATCTGAGTGGGTGTTTACGGTGAGTCCATAGATTCATGCAAAGCTAGATAAAAATTGTGGGAGGTTGGGAAGAGTGATGTGGGGCTGGATAATGAAGAGAATGTTGTCAGCAAATAAGTTTATTTCTGTGGTGGATGCCACCAAATTTAATGCCTTACGTGAGTTATGTACTAACATAGTCAGAGGTTCAAAGGCCAGTACGAATAAGCTGATGATAGAGGACACTCCTATATCATCCTTCACTCAGTGGGAAAGGATGACGAGGAATAGCCAGCATACTGAACCATGGTATTGGCTTATAGTTGAGATAGCCAGTGCAAAAAGTGGTGACCACAGCCCCATTTTTGAAGAACTAAACAGTCTTGTGCTATGGAATGAAAAGCGATAAGAAGTGATAAGAAGGGGCCATGCAGTCCACTGTCAGCCATCATATGGGCCAAATGTATGGGCCTACATAAGCGATTTCCTCACATGGCAGCCCAGTACAAAGCCATACTGATCTTTGTGAATCGGATGAGGCAAGAAGATGCATGCACACTTCTAAAGATAAAGCCCTGGAGCCGGACGGGTTTTCAAATGAGTATTATCAAACATTTCAGTCTCTCTTGGGGACTTTGTTTTAAGGCTCATTTAGATGGGACAAATGATGTCCGACTCTCGTCTTCCGCAAGTACCCACTCACATGCTTTTGCACAGGAGTGCGCATCATTGCTTCACAGGGGGGCGGCTGGAGGAGATTTCTCTCCTTGCGCTCCCCTGCCCCTCTCTATTCACTTAACATAGCGGCCGTTCAGTACTGAACGATCATTGTTCAGGATTTTATGCTGCTTACCATGAACCTTCGGACGCTTGCTCTGTTCGTGACATTGGATGTGGAGAAGGCGTTCAATGGGATCCATTGAGGATATGCATTTGCAGTACTGCAGAAATTGGTTTTGGAGGTAATATACCAAGAGCAAGTCAAGCTCTCTACTCCACAGCTTCTGCCAAGGTACTAGTAAATGGGACCCTATCTAGCTCTTTCACCTGTCCAATGGCACCACCAAGGAAACCCCCTTTCACCCATACTGTTTATATTAATGGAACCTGTTACGTCTTACACAACAACGAACAGGCGAATTTGGACAGAACCACAGAACTGCGAAACGAACTTCATCCACGCCAACAGGCGAATTCAAACACAGAACTGAGAAACAGACATCATACTTGCGGACAGACATAAAACAATGAGTGACAAACACTCAAGACACACACCTGCATACACAATCAGATGGAATAACTATAGGATGTACAAGGTTTTCGCATTTTGGCCAAGATACTTAACCCCGCGAGCCCACTTCACGGGTCCTCGTCTCGCGGGTCCCTACTCTAACGAGACAACTTCCACATGAAACCTGTCTGCATGTGGGGCAATCGTTCTGACAAGGATGGCCCTGCACTGGAACCTAGGCACCTACCTAGACAACAAACAAAACACAGCAGGACTGAACACAGCTCACACCAGCACACCAGTGATTTGCATACAACACTGCATACCATGCACCCTGAACAGGACTGTTCACACCACACGTCTGGCACATGCACTGAAATGTAGGAACATCACACTGTTCACACTGAACACACAGAGGAAAGCCTAGCAGTCTCTAGCAGAGGAGCTGGTACATATGAGCAGCAGACTGGTGGTGATTGGCTGGCTTCAGAAACTCACACCCAGCCAGCTTAATCAACCCCCACCTATGTCGCTATGCTGCGTGAAACCCATGTAGAACAACAGATCCCAGCAGCACACCCTAACAGTACCTCAACCTTAAAAAGTGGCCTCTGAAGACACAGGTACCCCACACACAGGGGTCTGAGACCCGGGAGACTGGCTGGCTGAAGAAATCCACACCTAGCTAGCTCAATCAACCCCCACCTGTGGGCGGCTGCCCTGGAACCTAACAAAACCTTTTGCAGAAAGCATACGCACAGATACCTATCAACATGTCAAGAATCCTACTCCCTCTTAGACAACAGGAGGTTTTGTTGTATGTTATCAAAATTCAATAAAAACATTTTAAAAATAAGTCTTCCGATTGCAGGTATGCTTGGCACAGGCAAGTAACTTTTGAAGAATGCACATCAGTGTATAGACGGTGTAGGCGGATTAATGTGTGCAAAAGTGCTGGCAGGTTCCTTCTAAACAGCCATGCTGCTAGAGAAGTATCCTTTTAAAGCTACAATATAGTAGTTACATATATTATTGGCAGCCTGTCTCCTCCGGGTGCCAAGTCCTGCCGTAGTGCTCTCGTTCATCCACACAACACAACTAAGTAATAAACTTGGTATTAACGCTGTAAAACACTCAGCAGTGTTGCAGAAGTTACCCACTGCATAGGAATGGGGAAAATCCTTAGGTTATTACATGCTGCTTTAACCCCTTAAGGACATGGCGTATTTTGGGCTTAAGGACGCAACGATTTTTGGCAAATTTTCATCTCCATTTTTCAAAAGCCATAACTTTTTTTATTTTTCTGTCAATGTGGCCGTATAAGGGCTTCGTTTTTTGTGTGGCGAACTGTAGTTTTTATTGGTGCCAATTTTGGGTACATAGACTATACTGAGAAACTTTTATTAATATATATTTTTTTTTTTTTAGAATAGCAGGGAGAGAAAACGCATCAATTCTACCATTTGTATCCCTGTGGGGGAGTTACAGCATACCACCGATGATCGCTATGATAAGGCATTGCAGGACTTCTCTCCTGCAATGCCTTATCACTTATTATTGCGATCATAGGCAGTGGTATACAGGACGCCTGTAGGTAACGTCTTGTTACCAGGGCAACCAGCCAGACTCTCTGCAATTACATTGCGAGAGCCCGATAACATGACAGACGGAACATGCTCCCTCTGTGAAACCTTCCCATTATTATTTATTTAAGCATATAATGTGTAAAACTGACTTGGTGTATCTGAGCCTATCCTGTTTTATTCTGTGGTAGTCAACCAGTGTATTTAAGGCTAGTTTAATTGCTCTCAGTAAAGCCCCATTTACACGAAACGATTATCGCTCAAAATTTGTTCAAACGATGGCTTTTGAGCGATAGTCGTTCGTGTGAACGCTTCCATATTTTACTTTTTGGCTGAACGATGATTTTTAGGTGAGCTTAAAATCCATTGTTCTGCTGGAGAGAAGATAACACAGACCGCATGCTGTGTTCTGCACGGAGCAGCGGATTGCCTTGTATTCAGCTAATAGCCCGGGCAAAGACAATGCAGCTGAGTGAAAAGTCCAACCCACATGCTGGGATTTGCCAACAGCACTGGAGGCTCATTTACATGCAAATGAAGGTAGTAAACTGCTAATGGATATTAGTGTCCATTACCAGTTTATGCAAAACGATTGCTAAAACTATCAATATTTCAATTAATTGAAAGATTGTCTTTGCGTGTAAATGGGCCTTAAGAGAAACCAAGTGATCTTGTAGATATGATGACTTTTAATGGCTAACAAAAATACATGATAGCTAGCTTTTTAACTTATGCAGGGTCCTTCCACAGGCATAATGGAACAGATCTAAAAGCGTTAAAACATATACACATGATCTTATAGGAGGACACAAGCGTGGTGTGATTAATTTGCACTTGAAACAAATTCCAGAACAGGATAAGGCTGAATGCCCACGGACAGATTATCACTGGGGAGAATCGTGGCAAGTTCTATTTTGTGCCGAAAATTGCACGCATGGCTTCCATTACAGTCAATAGAAGCCGTCCGTCCTGCGACACTTTGACAGTGAGCACTGCAGAAGTATTACAGGAATCCGCGGCAAAGCCCAACGCTGGCGTCATGCACTCCACTGCTTGCCGGCCTAAATACTCGCGATGGATCTGGATAGGCGAATATAGGATCTCTGGGGGTGCTGGGTCTAATTTAGTTGTGATATTTCGCTTTCAGAATCCAACCCAGTCATGGGTATGAGGCCTAAGATGGCACAGTTTCTGATGCACATTTAGAGTCAATGATGCGAACACTCCAGATATACACATTGAACGTGTCTATAGAATTACATTACCCTGATGGAGGCCAAAAGAGTGCCCCTTTATCCTTCCTCTGGCTGGTGTATGGCAGAATATAGCAAAAAAAAACAACAAGTTATTCCATTCAGTGGTGTCCAGTGTTGTATTGCTACTACAGTATATAGACAAGAAACATTACTTGGATATCGGCACTATTGTGATTGGAAATGACAGAATTATAATCTATGCCTCTTCAGTTGTTCTCCCTGTTCTTGGCAACTAGACGGTCTCCTTTACTAAAGGATGTCATTCACAAGGACCAGATGGGATTCATGCAGTCCAGGCAGGCATGGGATGAGATCATCAGAGAGATTCATTTTATTTATCCAGCACTTACAACCAACACGCCCATGTTCTTGTTATCGACTGATGCCGACAAGGAGTTTCATTGTGTTAACTGCCATTTCATGTTTGAAACACTGAAACATGTGGGTTTAGGGGTAATATGATCTGCTGGATGTCCAGTTTATACTCACACCCCTCTGCTGTGATGAGGGTCAATGGTCTTTTGTCCTCTCTGATCTTGATTGCCCGCTATCGCCTTCAATAGTTATCCTTTGCTTTCTCCACTGGCTATGATCCAATCCAGATGTTTAGACCTCATGTCCACGGGGAAAATCAGGCCCGCTACGGATTCTCCATGGAGAATCCATAGCGGGTCCCTCCTACCCCGCGGACATGAGCGCTGAAAATAAGAATAGACTTACCTGCAGGGGTCCGTGCAGATCTTCTATTCTTCGTGGACGGATCTTCTTTCTTCGGCCGGCGGATGTGCTCGGCACGTCGGCGGCGTGCTGTGCGCATGCGCCGGGCACATCCGCTGGGCCGAAGAAAGAAGATCCGGCCGCGAAGAAGGGAAGATCTGCACGGTCCGCTGCGGGTAAGTTTATTCTTATTTTAGGTCTCCTGCGCATCCGGACGGCTTCCATAGGCTTCAATAGAAGCCTGCGGGAGCCGTCCCCACGGGACACCCGCACGAAAATGGAGCATGTTCATTTTTTTTCATGCTCCATATTTTTTTTAATTCACTTTTATTGACCATCCGCGGGTATTTATCTACCCCCGCGTGGTCAATGCATCCCTATGGGGTGCAGATCCGCGTGCGGGTGAAGAGTTAAAATCCGCTGCGGATTTTAATTCTTTTTTTCCCCGTGGACATGAGGCCTAAGGGCATATCAACTGGAGCTGTTACATATAAGGTGGGTGCTTATGTAGACAACCTGTTTTTTTAACTTATATCTCCTTGTGTCTCTCTCCCGAATGCATTCGTATGCTGATTCCTCCAATTTTAAAGTCATATGAAAAAGATATAAAAAATAGCCCTACATGTCACGGAAAAAAATGCAGTAAAAATAATTTCGGTAGCTGAAAAAAAAAACTGTTAAGCCACCACATGGGTAAAATCCCTAAAAATCCAATCACAGCGGCGCTCAGCTGTCATTCAATGGCTGAGCACTGCCTGTGATTGGCTGAACGTTCAGCCAATGAGACCAGCACTTTCTGGGGACAGGGATTTTTCAATCCCCTGCCTTCAGAACACAGAATAAGGCTGCCGTGCTGGAGAGAAGAGCTGGCCGGCTCTTCTAGGTGAGTATAATTTTTTTTTTTCCCTTTTTTTTTACAGCTAGGGCTGATTTTCACGGTAGGGCTTATATTTCAAGCCCTTCCCCAAAAAATCATCGCTGCAGGAATTGCCTGCAATCCACTGCTTTCAATGGGGACGCAGCAGTGCTGGCCCCATTGAAAGCAATGGGATAGCATCACGGACTTCTGCCACAGCTGTGATAGCTGTGACAGTTGTGGCAGAGGATACCTTCATTCCCTGTCACAGCTGTGACAGAAGACCGCGATGTACTCCCTATGTTTTCAATGGGGCCAGCACTGCTGTCGCCGACCCCATTGAAAACACTGAGCGATATTGCAGATTTTTTTTCTCTGCGCTGTGAGACTTAAGAATAAAAATCGCGAATGAGTATGAAACCATTGAAAATCATTGGTTTCATAATCATCGCTCTCACATCTCAAGAAAAAATATCGCTAGTGGGTAGGCACCCTTAGATGGTCAAAAACGGCGTCCAGAACTGGGAAACTGGAAGGGCGGCAGAGAACAACAACTGCAGGTAATACGTCCCCCTCTTCTCCCTGTCCCAGGACAGGATTTATCCCGAAATTTATACCAGCAGAACTCTCCTGGTTTTGGTTAAAAAAGAGTGCAAAAACGACACCAAGATGGCACCGTGCAAAGGAGGTCTAGGGACACGTTCACATGTGTGGTTTTTGTTTTCTGTTCAGTTTCATCTGAGGAGCAGCAAAATGGATAACAATGAAGTGCTAAAATAAAGAGGTTTGCCAAGCGGAGGGTGTGCGGTGTGCTGTCAGGTGCTGCTGGGCTTATAGGGGTCATTCCAGGACAAAGCAGGTATAATTATATAGCAACTAAACAGGAGGTAAGCTGCATGTACCCAATAAAAGATTTATCTCTGATTTAGGCCTCCTTCACGCGGCCGACAAGGTCACGTTGCTACAAATCGCATGTATGTAAAGCCCGTGCTTTCCTATGGATTTCTTCACACTTGCGATGTTTTGTAGCATGCGGAATCCCAACCCAAAAACCTTGTGGATCCGGCGATATGCCCGCGACCCGTGAGGTTTTATAGCCCATGTTTCCCTATGGAGCCTTTCTTTCTGTTGCATCGCATCGCACAAAAATGCGATTTTCATGCGGTGCGATGCAGCTTTGACAGTAGGAAATCCTACTATCTAAGCCATAGCCTAAGCCCTAGCTGCAGGGGGGAAAAAAAAACTAAACAGTATACATGACCTTTAGAAGTGCTGTCAGCTCTGCCGCATCTTCTCCGCGGGTCCGCGACACAATTCTCCTTCATCTCTTCTGGCTAGGGATTGAAAAATCCCTGCCTCCTGTAAGCGCTGCCTCTGATTGGCTGACGCTTAGCAAATCACAGCCAGTACTCGAGCACAGGCTCTGGTTGGTCAAGTGTCAGCCTATCACAGCCAGCACTTCAAGGAGGCGGAGATTTTTTAATCCCCGGCAAGAAGAGATGAAGAAGACCAGTGCCGGGGACCCGTGGAGAAGCTGCAGCGGAGCCCCAGACAGCGCTTCTAAAAAAAACTTTTCTGCAGTTAGGGCTTATTTTCAGGATAGGGCTTATATTTCAAGCCTCCATCCCCCTGAAAATCCTCGCATATGGTTCTACAAAGTCGCACAACTTTGTAGCGCTATGAAATCGCGGTATTGCCTCAAGAAGGCGCAGCGATATTGCACAAACCAGCGATGCAATATTGCTGTGATTTTCTCACAGCGATGCCGTATCGCCCGTGTGAAGGAGGCCATAGGGCCCCTGCCCATTGACGAATATTTGCTGTGGATATTTGAAAGCAATGGGAGAACTCTGTGATCCTCTGCCGCGGCTGTGACAGCCACGTCTGGAGATTCCTTCATCCCTGCAGTGAGGCAAGGCTGTTTTCACGTGAAAACGCCTCACATCCAAGGGTTTCACATGGTAATATAGTAACATGGTTCGTAAGGCTGAATGAAGACAATGTCCATCTAGTCCAGCCTGTCTAGCCTCCTGTTTTGTTGATCCAGAGGAAGGCAAAAAAACCCCAAGAGCAGAAGCCAAATAGCTAGAGATGAGCGAGCACCAAAATGCTCGGGTGCTCGTTGCTCGAGACGACATTTTCGCGATGCTCGATGGTTCGTTTCAAATAACGAACCCCATTGAAGTCAAGGGGCGACTCGAGCATTTTTGTATATCGCCGATGCTTGCTAAGGTTTTCATTTGTGAAAATCTGGGAAATTCAAGAAAGTGATGGGAACGACACAGCAACGGATAGGGCAGGCGAGGGGCTACATGTTGGGCTGCATCTCAAGTTCCCAGGTACCACTATTAAGTCACAATAGCGGCAAGAGTGCCCCCCCCCCAACAATTTTTACTTCTGAAAAACCCTCATTAGCAAGGCATACCTTAGCTAAGCACCACATTACCTGCAACAAAGCACAATCACTGCCTGCATGACACTCCGCTGCCACTTCTCCTGGGTTACATGCTGCCCAACCCCCCCCCCCCCGCGCGCGCGCGCGCACGACCCAGTGTCCACAGCGCACACCAAAGTGTCCCTGCGCAGCCTTCAGCTGCCCTCATGCCACGCCACCCTCATGTCTATTTATAAGTGCGTCTGCCATGAGGAGGAACCGCAGGCACACACTGCAGAGGGTTGGCACGGCTAGACAGCGACCCTCTTTAAAAGGGGCGGGGCGATAGCCCACAATGCTGTACAGAGGCAATGAGAAATAAAATCCTGTGCCACCGCCATCAGGAGCTGCACACGTGGGCATAGCAATAGGGAACCTATGTGCCACACACTATTCATTCTGTCAAGGTGTCTGCATGCCTCAGTCAGACCGCGTTTTTTTATAAATAGTCACAGGCAGGTACAACTCCGCAATGGGAATTCCGTGTGCACCCACAGCATGGGTGGCTCCCTGGAACCCACCGGCTGTACATAAATGTATCCCATTGCAGTGCCCTGGACAGCAGAGCTAACGTCAGATTAAATGCAGGTGGGCTTCGCCCCACACTGCATGTCCCAGTCAGACTGGAGTTCTTTAGAAGTGGACACATGCAGTTACAACTCCGTGTGGACCGACAGCATGGGTGGCTCCCTGGAACCCACCGGCGGTACATAAATATATCCCATTGCAGTGCCTAGCACAGCTGAGGTAACGTCAGATGTTTAATGCAGGTGGGCTTCGGCCCACACTGCATGCCCCAGTCAGACTGGGGTTCTTTAGAAGTGGACACATGCAGTTACAACTCCGTGTAGACCGACAGCATGGGTGGCTCCCTGGAACCCACCGGCGGTACATAAATATATCCCATTGCAGTGCCCAGCACAGCTGAGGTAATGTCAGGTTTAATGCAGGTGGGCAAAAAATTACTAGGATTACACTGTAGGCGAGGGCCCAAAAGAATTGGTGTACCAACAGTACTAATGTACCTCAGAAAATTGCCCATGCCCAACCAAGAGGGCAGATGAAACCCATTAATCGCTTTGGTTAATGTGGCTTAATTTGTAACTAGGCCTGTAGGTAGCCCAGTAAAAATAAAAATTGGTTCAGGTGCAAGTTTCAACGCTTTAATGAGCATTGAAACGTATAAACATTGTTTACAAAAGTTATATGACTGAGCCTTGTGGGCCTAAGAAAAATTGCCCGTTCGGCGTGATTACGTCAGGTTTCAGAAGGAGGGGCAGGAGGAGGAGGATGAATATAATACACAGATTGGTGAAGCTAAAAGGTCCCCGTTTTTGATGGTGATAGAGAATGATGCTTCCATCCGCTGGTGCAGCCTACGTATTGTTTAGGTATCGCTGCTGTCCGCTGGTGGAGAAGAGAAGTCTGGGGAAATCCAGGCTTTGTTCATCTTTGAGTGTAAGCCTGTCGGCACTGTCGGTTGACAGACGTGTACGCTTATCAGTGATAATTCCCCCAGCCGCACTAAACACCCTCTCTGACAAGACGCTAGCCGCAGGACAAGCAAGCACCTCCAGGGCATACAGCGCGAGTTCAGGCCACGTGTCCAGCTTCGACACCCAGTAGTTGTAGGGGGCAGAGGCGTCACGGAGGACGGTCGTGCGATCGGCTACATACTCCCTCACCATCCTTTTACAGTGCTCCCGCCGACTCAGGCTTGACTGGGGAGCGGTGACACAGTCCTGCTGGGGAGCCAGAAAGCTGTCAAAGGCCTTAGAGAGTGTTCCCCTGCCTGTGCTGTACATGCTGCCTGATCTCCGCGCCTCCCCTGCTACCTGGCCCCTAGGGTCCTGTGGTATAGCATCACTCTCAAACCCCTTTCCTCTTCGGGTATGAGAGTGGGAAGGTTCTCCTTATACCGTGGGTCGAGCAGTGTGTACACCCAGTAATCCATAGTGGCCAGAATGCGTGTAACGCGAGGGTCAAGAGAAAGGCATCCTAACATGAAGTCAGCCATGTGTGCCAGGGTACCTGTACGCAACACATGGCTGTCCTCCCTAGAAGATCACTTTCAGGATCCTCCTCCTCCTCAGGCCATACATGCTGAAAGGATGACAGGCAAGCAGCATGGGTACCCTAGGCAGTGGGCCAAGCTGTCTCTTCCCCCTCCTCCTCATCCTCCTCATGCTCCTCCTCCTCCTCCTCAACACGCTGAGATATAGACATGAGGGTGCTCTGACTATCCAGCGACATACTGTCTTCCCCCGCCTCCGTTTTCGAGCGCAAAGAGTCTGCCTTTATGCTTTGCGGGGAACTTCTCAAGAGGCATAGCAGAGGAATGGTGACGCTAATGATTGCAGCATCCCCGCTCACCATCTGGGTAGACTCCTCAAAGTTTCCAAGGACCTGGCAGATGTCTGCCAACCAGGCCCACTCTTCTATAAAGAATTGAGGAGGCTGACTCCCACTACGCCGCCCATGTTGGAGTTGGTATTCCACTATAGCTCTACGCTACTCATAGAGCCTGACCAACATGTGGAGCGTAGAGTTCCACCGTGTGGGCACATCGCACAGCAGTTGGTGCACTGGCAGATTAAACCGATGTTGCAGGGTGCGCAGGGTGGCAGCGTCCGTGTGGGACTTGCGGAAATGTGCGCTGAGCCGGCGCACCTTTCCGAGCAGGTCTGACAAGCGTGGGTAGCTTTTCAGAAAGCGCTGAACCACCAAATTAAAGACGTGGGCCAGGCATGGCACATGTGTGAGGCTGCCGAGCTGCAGAGCTGCCACCAGGTTACGACCGTTGTCACACACGACCATGCCCGGTTGGAGGCTCAGCGGCGAAAGCCAGCGGTTGGTCTGCTCTGTCAGACCCTGCAGCAGTTTGTGGGCCGTGTGCCTCTTCTCTCCTAAGCTGATTAGTTTCAGCACGGCCTGCTGGCACTTGCCCACCGCTGTGCTGCCACGCCGCGCGACACCCACTGCTGGCGACGTGCTGCTGCTGACACATCTTGATTGCGAGACAGAGGTTGCGTAAGAGGAGGAGGAGGGTGGTTTAGTGGAGGAAGCATACACCGCCGCAGATACCAGCACCGAGCTGGGGCCCGCAATTCTGGGGGTGGGTAGGACGTGAGTGGTCCCAGGCTCTGACTCGGTCCCAGCCTCCACTAAATTCACCCAATGTGCCGTCAGGGAGATATAGTGGCCCTGCCCGCCTGTGCTTGTCCACGTGTCCGTTGTTAAGTGGACCTTGGCAGTAACCGCGTTGGTGAGGGCGCGTACAATGTTGCGGGAGACGTGGTCATGCAGGGCTGGGATGGCACATCGGGAAAAGTACTGGCGACTGGGAACCGAGTAGCGCGGGGCCGCCGCTGCCATCATGCTTTTGAAAGCGTCCGTTTCCACAAGCCTATACGGCAGCATCTCCAGGCTGATCAATTTGGCTATGTGCACGTTTAACGCTTGAGCGTGCGGGTGCATGGCGGCGTACTTGTGCTTGCACTCAAACACTTGCGCTAGCGACGGCTGGACGGGGCGCTGAGAGACATTGGTGGATGGGGTCGAGGACAGCGGAGGTGAGGGTGTGGGTGCAGGCCAGGAGACGGTAGTGCCTGTGTCCTGAGAGGGGGGTTGGATATCAGTGGCAGGTTGGGGCACAGGGGGAGAGGCAGTGGTGCAAACCGGAGGTGGTGAACGGCCTTCGTCCCACCTTGTGGGGTGCTTGGCCATCATATACCTGCGCATGCTGGTGGTGGTGAGGCTGGTGGTGGTGGCTCCCCGGCTGATCTTGGCCCGACAAAGGTTGCACACCACTGTTCGTCAGTTGTCTGCACTCTCGGTCTGGCCCTGCCTCTACCCCTGGACACTGCACTGCCTCTTACAACCTGCCCTGCTGCTGCACTTGCCTCCCCCTCTGAAGACCTGTCCTCAGTAGGCTTAGCAAACCAGGTGGGGTCAGTCACCTCATCGTCCTGCTGCTCTTCCTCCGAATCGTCTGTGCGCTCCTCCCTCGGACTTACTGCAACTACTACTACCTGAGTGATAGACAACTGTGTCTCATCGTCATCGTCCTCCTCACCCACTGAAAGCTCTTGAGACAGTTGCCGGAAGTCCCCAGCCTCATCCCCCGGACCCCGGGAACTTTCCAAAGGTTGGGCATCGGTCACGACAAACTCCTCCGGTGGGAGAGGAACCATTGCTGCCCATTCTGGGCAGGGGCCCGAGAATAGTTCCTGGGAGTCTGCCTGCTACTCAGAATGTGTCATTGTAATGGAGTGAGGAGGCTGGGAGGAAGGAGGAGCAGCAGCCAGAGGATTCAGAGTTGCAGCAGTAGACGGCGTAGAACTCTGGGTGGTCGATAGATTGCTGGATGCACTTTCTGCCATCCATGATAGGACCTGCTCACACTGCTCATTTTCTAATAAAGGTCTACCGCGTGGACCCATTAATTGTGAGATGAATCTGGAGACGCCAGAAACGTGCCTCTCTCCTAATCCTGCAGCAGTCGGCTGCGATACACCTGGACCAGGAGCTCGGCCTGTGCCCACACCCTGACTTGGGCCTCCGCGTCCTCGCCCGCGTCCACGTCCTCTAGGCCTACCCCTACCCCTCAGCATGGTGTATTACGAGTAGAGCGGAAACAGAACGCTGTCATTAAATGTGCCGCTTATTGGCCTGTGGTTGGAGGCTGACTTCGCTTACGGAACGCACAGCAGAGCCAGGAAACAATTTAGCGCACGCCTGTAGTGAGACGTAGGTGCGTATGACTGAGCTATTGGAATTCACAGCGCTCAAGCAGTCAAGTGGCCAAACGCCACTAGTAGGCCTTAAGTGTTTTGCTTCTATTTTTTGAAAGGCTGAGCTGAGACAGCAGACAGATACTGTAGGCAGCGTATATATGTATTCTGTTTCACTGTGGACGGGATGACGGCGGTGATGTCCCGGGCAACGCAGAGCCAGGAAACACTTTTGCGCAAGCCTGCTATAACACTTAGCTGCGTATTAATTAGGACTACTACCCCCAGCAGACACACAGTACACTGAGGACGGTCACAGGCAGCCCAAATATATTTTTTTCCCCAAATTTGTTTGAAAAAGCCCACTGCCTATATAGACAGTATATCTCTTTCACCTTTCCCACTGTCCCTGCCTCACCAGTACTGGCCCTATACTATGTAAAATTACTGCAGACTGTTTCCCTCTGGACGGGATAACGGCGGTGATGTAACGGGCAACGCAGAGCCAGGAAACACTTTTGCGCAAGCCTGCTGTAACACTTAGCTGCGTATTAATTAGGACTACTACCCCCAGCAGACACGCAGTACACTGAGGACGGTCACAGGCAGCCCAAATATATTTTTTTTCCCAAATTTGTTTGAAAAAGCCCACTGCCTATATAGACAGTATATCTCTTTCACCTTTCCCACTGTCCCTGCCTCACCAGTACTGGCCCTAAACTATGTACAATGACTGCAGACTCAGGACGCAATGCTCTGCACACCCGATATACAAAAAAAAAAAAAAAAGTGCAACACTGCTAAAAGCAGCCTCAACAGTACTGCACACGGTCAGATGTGGCCCTAAGAAGGACTGTTGGGGTTCTTCAAGCCTAAAATAACACCTAACGCTCTCCCTATAGCAGCAGCAGTATCAGCAGCACTTTCCCTGATCTATGTCAGAATGCATCTGTGGCGAGCCGCGGGCGGGGCAGATTTAAATACTAGGGTGACACCTGATCTCCCCAGCCACTCACTGCAGGGGGGTGGGATAGGGCTGGAACATCACAGGAGGAAGTTGTAATGCCTTCCCTGTCTTTCTATTGGCCAGAAAAGCGCGCTAATGTCTCAGAGCCGAAAGTGAAAGTAACTCGAACATCGCGTGGTGCTCGTCTCTAGTAACGAGCATCTCGAACACGCTAAAACTCGAACGAGCATCAAGCTCGGACGAGTACGTTCGCTCATCTCTACAAATAGCCCTTTTGGGGGAAAAAATTCCTTCCCGACTCCCTAATGGCAATCAGACTGTTCCCCGGATCAACCCCTAATAGTTCCTACCTGCCTGTATACCCAGATTAACAAATAACCTTAGATTTATAGCCTACTAGCTTACCCGTCGCGCGTTGCTGCGAAGACAGACAGACATACATTCGTTTTTATATATCTAGATAACAACCAATCACAGCGCAGCTTTTTTTAGGTTACCTCAGTGGTATAATATATAACAACCAATCACAGCGCAGCTTTCATGTTACCTCAGCTTTATAATATATAACACCCAATCACAGGACAGCTTATATGTTACCTCAGCAGTATAAAATATAACAACCAATCACAGTGCAGCTTTCATGTTACGTCAGCGGTATAATATATAACAACCAATCACAGCGCAGCTTTCATGTTACGTCAGCAGTAAGAGAAATAACAACCAATCACAGCGCAACTTTTATTCTGCCTCAGCAATATAAAAAAAAAAACGAATCACAGCGCAGCATTCATTTTACCTCAGCGGTATAATATATAGCAACCAATCACAGCACAGCTTTTATTTTACCTCAGCATTCTCAATATCCAGGAATTGTCTTGTGATACGTTCAGCGGATGCATCATTTTGTAGTTGAACACTCATCCCGTTGCTCGTAATGCCTTTTGCTTTTGTGCTTGAGATGGAAATCAAACGATCTTTGTCTGGGGGGGCATAACTGTCGACGACGCTCGCACACGCTCGCGCCACCTATCGTAGGATAGATGTACTATGCCAGTAATCTTCCCAGGAATGTACTCAAGAACTTCCCATTAACTTTTCCTATTTATGACATAATCAATGCGCGTGCCAAATTTCAAGTTTCTATTACATCGGGAAGCGAGAAAATTCGATTGCGTTCGTAAAATTCGGACGCCAATTGTTTTGCGCTTAAAATTGAATAATCGAGTTGGGACCCATTAACTTTCCCTATGTATGACATAATCAATGCTCGTGTCAAATTTCGAGTTTCTATTACATTGGGAAGCGAGAGAATTTGATTCCGTACGTAAAATTTGGACGCTAATTCTTTTGCGCATAGAATTGAATAATCGAGTTGGGACCGATTAGCTTTTCCTATTTATGACATATTCAATGCTCGTGCCAAATTTCGAGTTTCTATGACATTGGGAAGCGAGAAAATTACTTTCCGTACGTAAAATTTGGACACTAATTCTTTGGCGCATAGAATTGAATAATCGAGTTGGGACCCATTAGCGTTTCCTATTTGTGACATAATCAATGCTCGTGCCAAATTTCAAGTTTCTATGTGAGAAAATTACATTCCGTACGTAAAATTTGGACGCTAATTCTTTTGCGCATTGAATTGAATAATCGAGTTGGGACCCATTAGCTTTTCCTATTTATGACATAATCAATGCTCCTGCCAAATTTCACGTTTCTATTACATTGGGAAGCGAGAAACGTAAAATTTGGACGCTAATTCTTTTGCGCATTGAATTGAATAACCGAGTTGGGACCCATTAGCTTTTCCTATTTATGACATAATCAATGCTCCTGCCAAATTTCACGTTTCTATTACATTGGGAAGCGAGAAAATTCGATTCCGTACGTAAAATTTGGACGCTAATTCTTTTGCGCATAGAATTGAATAATCGAGTTGAGACCGATTAGCGTTTCCTATTTATGACATATTCAATGCCCGTGCCAAATTTCACGTTTCTATGACATTGGGAAGCGAGAAAATTCGATTCCGTACGTAAAATTTGGACGCTAATTCTTTGGCACATAGAATTGAATAATCGAGTTGGGACCCATTAGCGTTTCCTATTTATGACATAATCAATGCTCCTGCCAAATTTCAAGTTTCTATGTGAGAAAATTACATTCCGTACGTAAAATTTGGACGCTAATTCTTTTGCGCATAGAATTGAATAATCGAGTTGGGACCCATTAGCTTTTCCTATTTATGACATAATCAATGCTCCTGCCAAATTTCACATTTCTATTACATTGGGAAGCGAGAGAATTCGATTCCGTACGTAAAATTTGGACGCTAATTCTTTGGCGCATAGAATTAAATAATCGAGTTGGGACCCATTAGCGTTTCCTATTCATGACATAATCAATGCTTGTGCCAAATTTCAAGTTTCTATGTGAGAAAATTACATTCCGTACGTAAAATTTGGACGCTAATTCTTTTGCGCATAGAATTGAATAATCGAGTTGGGACCCATTAACTTTCCCTATGTATGACATAATCAATGCTCGTGTCAAATTTCGAGTTTCTATTACATTGGGAAGCGAGAGAATTCGATTCCGTACGTAAAATTTGGACGCTAATTCTTTTGCGCATAGAATTGAATAATCGAGTTGGGATCGATTAGCTTTTCCTATTTATGACATACTAGCTTACCCGTCGCGCGTTGCTGCGAAGACAGACAGACATACATTCGTTTTTATATATCTAGATAACAACCAATCACAGCGCAGCTTTTTTTAGGTTACCTCAGTGGTATAATATATAACAACCAATCACAGCGCAGCTTTCATGTTACCTCAGCTTTATAATATATAACACCCAATCACAGGACAGCTTATATGTTACCTCAGCAGTATAAAATATAACAACCAATCACAGTGCAGCTTTCATGTTACGTCAGCGGTATAATATATAACAACCAATCACAGCGCAGCTTTCATGTTACGTCAGCAGTAAGAGAAATAACAACCAATCACAGCGCAACTTTTATTCTGCCTCAGCAATATAAAAAATAGCAACGAATCACAGCGCAGCATTCATTTTACCTCAGCGGTATAATATATAGCAACCAATCACAGCACAGCTTTTATTTTACCTCAGCATTCTCAATATCCAGGAATTGTCTTGTGATACGTTCAGCGGATGCATCATTTTGTAGTTGAACACTCATCCTGTTGCTCGTAATGCCTTTTGCTTTTGTGCTTGAGATGGAAATCCAACGATCTTTGTCTGGGGGGGCATAACTGTCGACGACGCTCGCACACGCTCGCGCCACCTATCGTAGGATAGATGTACTATGCCAGTAATCTTCCCAGGAATGTACTCAAGAACTTCCCATTAACTTTTCCTATTTATGACATAATCAATGCGCGTGCCAAATTTCAAGTTTCTATTACATCGGGAAGCGAGAAAATTCGATTGCGTTCGTAAAATTCGGACGCCAATTGTTTTGCGCTTAAAATTGAATAATCGAGTTGGGACCCATTAACTTTCCCTATGTATGACATAATCAATGCTCGTGTCAAATTTCGAGTTTCTATTACATTGGGAAGCGAGAGAATTTGATTCCGTACGTAAAATTTGGACGCTAATTCTTTTGCGCATAGAATTGAATAATCGAGTTGGGACCGATTAGCTTTTCCTATTTATGACATAATCAATGCTCATGCCAAATTTCGAGTTTCTATGACATTGGGAAGCGAGAAAATTACTTTCCGTACGTAAAATTTGGACACTAATTCTTTGGCGCATAGAATTGAATAATCGAGTTGGGACCCATTAGCGTTTCCTATGTGTGACATATTCAATGCTCGTGCCAAATTTCAAGTTTCTATGTGAGAAAATTACATTCCGTACGTAAAATTTGGACGCTAATTCTTTTGCGCATTCAATTGAATAATCGAGTTGGGACCCATTAGCTTTTCCTATTTATGACATAATCAATGCTCCTGCCAAATTTCACGTTTCTATTACATTGGGAAGCGAGAAACGTAAAATTTGGACGCTAATTCTTTTGCGCATTGAATTGAATAACCGAGTTGGGACCCATTAGCTTTTCCTATTTATGACATAATCAATGCTCCTGCCAAATTTCATGTTTCTATTACATTGGGAAGCGAGAAAATTCGATTCCGTACGTAAAATTTGGACGCTAATTCTTTTGCGCATAGAATTGAATAATCGAGTTGAGACCGATTAGCGTTTCCTATTTATGACATATTCAATGCCCGTGCCAAATTTCACGTTTCTATGACATTGGGAAGCGAGAAAATTCGATTCCGTACGTAAAATTTGGACGCTAATTCTTTGGCGCATAGAATTGAATAATCGAGTTGGGACCCATTAGCGTTTCCTATTTATGACATAATCAATGCTCCTGCCAAATTTCAAGTTTCTATGTGAGAAAATTACATTCCGTACGTAAAATTTGGACGCTAATTCTTTTGCGCATAGAATTGAATAATCGAGTTGGGACCCATTAGCTTTTCCTATTTATGACATAATCAATGCTCCTGCCAGATTTCACATTTCTATTACATTGGGAAGCGAGAGAATTCGATTCCGTACGTAAAATTTGGACGCTAATTCTTTGGCGCATAGAATTAAATAATCGAGTTGGGACCCATTAGTGTTTCCTATTTATGACATAATCAATGCTTGTGCCAAATTTCAAGTTTCTATGTGAGAAAATTACATTCCGTACGTAAAATTTGGACGCTAATTCTTTTGCGCATAGAATTGAATAATCGAGTTGGGACCCATTAACTTTCCCTATGTATGACATAATCAATGCTCGTGTCAAATTTCGAGTTTCTATTACATTGGGAAGCGAGAGAATTCGATTCCGTACGTAAAATTTGGACGCTAATTCTTTTGCGCATAGAATTGAATAATCGAGTTGGGATCGATTAGCTTTTCCTATTTATGACATATTCAATGCTCGTGCCAAATTTCGAGTTTCTATGACATTGGGAAGCGAGAAAATTACTTTCCGTACGTAAAATTTGGACGCTAATTCTTTTGCGCATTGAATTGAATAATCGAGTTGGGACCCATTAGCTTTTCCTATTTATGACATAATCAATGCTCGTGCCAAATTTCACGTTTCTATTACATTGGGAAGCGAGAAAATTCGATTCCGTACGTAAAATTTGGACGCTAATTCTTTTGCGCATTGAATTGAATAATCGAGTTGGGACCCATTAGCTTTTCCTATTTATGACATAATCAATGCCCGTGCCAAATTTCACGTTTCTATGACATTGGGAAGCGAGAAAATTCGATTCCGTACGTAAAATTTGGACGCTAATTCTTTGGCGCATAGAATTGAATAATCGAGTTGGGACCCATTAGCTTTTCCTATTTATGACATAATCAATGCTCCTGCCAAATTTCACGTTTCTATGACATTGGGAAGCGAGAAAATTAGATTACGTACGTAAAATTTGAACGCTAATTCTTTGGCGCTTACAATTGAATAATCGAGTTGGGACCCATTAGCTTTTCCTATTTATGACATAATCAATGCTCGTGCCAAATTTCATGTTTCTACGACATTGGGAAGTGAGAGAATTAGTGGCAGTGATGGAAATCGAATGATCTACGTGGGGGGGGCGTAACTGTCGACGATGCTCGCACGCGCGCCATTTATCGTAGGATAGTTGTACTATGCCTATAATCTTCCCAGGAGTGTACTCAACAACTTCCCAAAGTTTCATGGCAATCGGATGAATGGTGTAGTAGCGCATAAAGGACAAACAGACAGACACGCACGCACGCACACAGACATACATTCATTTTTATATATATAGATTCAATGCTCGTGCCAAATTTCGAGTTTCTATGACATTGGGAAGCGAGAAAATTACTTTCCGTACGTAAAATTTGGACACTAATTCTTTGGCGCATAGAATTGAATAATCGAGTTGGGACCCATTAGCGTTTCCTATTTGTGACATATTCAATGCTCGTGCCAAATTTCAAGTTTCTATGTGTGAAAATTACATAGAAACTTGCTCCTGCCAAATTTCACGTTTCTATTACATTGGGAAGCAAGAAACGTAAAATTTGGACGCTAATTCTTTTGTGCATTGAATTGAATAATCGAGTCGGGACCCATTAGCTTTTCCTATTTATGACATAATCAATGCTCCTGCCAAATTTCACGTTTCTATTACATTGGGAAGCGAGAAAATTCGATTCCGTACGTAAAATTTGGACGCTAATTCTTTTGCGCATAGAATTGAATAATCGAGTTGGGACCGATTAGCGTTTCCTATTTATGACATAATCAATGCCGGTGCCAAATTTCACGTTTCTATGACATTGGGAAGCGAGAAAATTCGATTCCGTACGTAAAATTTGGACGCTAATTCTTTGGCGCATAGAATTGAATAATCGAGTTGGGACCCATTAGCTTTTCCTATTTATGACATAATCAATGCTCGTGCCAAATTTCACGTTTCTATGACATTGGAAGCGAGAAAATTAGATTACGTACGTAAAATTTGGACGCTAATTCTTTGGCGCTTACAATTGAATAATCGAGTTGGGACCCATTAGCTTTTCCTATTTATGACATAATCAATGCTCGTGCCAAATTTCATGTTTCTACGACATTGGGTAGTGAGAGAATTAGTGGCAGTGATGGAAATCGAACGATCTACGTGGGGGGGGCGTAACTGTCGACGACGCTCGCACGCGCGCCATTTATCGTAGGATAGTTGTACTATGCCTATAATCTTCCCAGGAGTGTACTCAACAACTTCCCAAAGTTTCATGGCGATCGGATGAATGGTGTAGTATCGCATAAAGGACAAACAGACAGACACGCACGCACGCACACAGACATACATTCATTTTTATATATATAGAAGAAGATAATATCCTTCCTCTCCAGAAAGACATCAAGTCTCCTTTTAAACTCCTCCATGGATTTTGCCATCACCACTTCCTCAGGCAGAGAGTTCCACAGTCTAACTGCTCTAACAGTAAAGAACCCCTTTCTATGTTGGTGATGAAACCTGCTTTCCTCTAAATGTAGCGGATGTCCTCTTGTTACCTTTGCAGTCCTGGGTATTAACAGATCACGGGAGAGATCCTTGTATCGTCCCCTTATGTACTTATACATGGTTATTTGGTCGCCTCTTAACCTTCTTTTTTCTAGAGTAAATAATCCCAATTTTGATAGCCTCTCTGGGTATTCCAGTCCCGTCATTCCATGTATTAGTTTAGTTGCCCTTCTTTGAACCCACTCCAATACCGTAACATCTTTCCTGAGCACCGGTGACCAGAACTGTACGCAGTATTCCATGTGAGGCCTGACAAGTGCCTTATATAATGGAAGGATAATGTTCTCGTCCTTCGCCCCTATACCTCTTTTAATGCATCCCAAAACTTTATTTGCCTTTGCAGCATCTGTCTGGCATTGGTTACTCCAGTTTAGTCTACAATCCACTAGTACTCTCAGGTCTTTTTCCATTTCGCTTTTCCCTAGCGGTACCCCATTAAGTGGATATTGGTAACATCCATTCTTGCTGCCCATGTGCATAACCTTACATTTATCAACATTGAACTTCATTTGCCATTTTCCTGCCCAAGCCCCCAGCTTATCCAGGTCAGTTTGTAGCCGCACATTGTCCTCCATTGCATTAATTATATTGAATAATTTTGTGTCATCTGCAAATATTGATATTTTACTGTGCAGCCCCTCTATCAGGTCGTTGATAAATATATTAAACAGAATGGGGCCCAATACTGAACCCTGTGGCACCCCACTAGTGACTGTGGCCCAATCAGAGTATGAACCATTTATTACCACTCTCTGCTTTCTATCATTGAGCCAATTTTTAACCCAATTACACACGTTTTCACCCAATCCGAGCTGTCTCTTTTTGTATATTAGCCTATTATGTGGCACGGTGTCAAACGCTTTAGAGAAGTCCAGATATACGAGATCAATAGACTCTCCCAGGTCCAGCTTAAAGCTTACTTCATCGTAGAAACTAATCAGATTTGTCTGACATGAGCGACCCTTCATGAATCCATGCTGGTGAGGAGTGATACCCTTGTTCTCCTTGAGGTGCTCATCGATGGCGTCTCTCAGAATCCCCTCGAAAATTTTTCCTGTTACTGAGGTGAGACTTACCAGCCTGTAGTTACCAGACTCACTTTTGGTCCCCTTTTTATAAATTGGAACCACGTTGGCAATGCGCCAATCCAATGGTACAACACCGGTCTTGATAGTGTCTAGAAATATTAGGTATAGCAGCCTAGCTATTTCATCACTTAGTTCCCTTAGTATCCTTGGGTGTATTCCATCTGGGCCTGGCGATTTATCGATTTTAATCTTCTTTAACCTGTTCCGCACTTCCTCCTGCGTTAGGTATGACATATTTTGCGAGGGGTTTATTTTATTCCCCTGTATCTCGTGTGGCATTTCTTTTTCGTTTGTGAATACGCTTGAAAAGAAACTATTTAATAGATTTGCCTTCCCTCCATCATCTTCAATGATTCCTCCTGCATTATTTGTTAAAGGGCCAGTGCTCTCCCTGCAAATCCTTTTGCTGTTAATATAGTTGAAAAATAGTTTTGGGTTGTTTTTGCTCTCTTTGGCGATCACTCTTTCCGCCTCCTCCTTAGCTTGGTGGGTAGCTCGATATCGGGCTGTGAATCATGGCCCGATATTGCCCTCGCCAGTGTGAAGGAGCTCTTAGACCCATGATGGCGAACCTATGACACGCGTGTCAGCACTGACACGCGGCCGCTCACCCCGTTAATGAATACTGGCAGGGGCCGTGGCTCCCCTGCTGGTATTCATTAACCAGCACTACTAGCAGCGCTGATCCCGGCGCACACTGTGATGTCAGTGTGCAGCCAGGATCCTCCTCACCCCATCCCCCGACGTCTCCTACCTGTTGATTCCGCGAGAGCATCCGGGGGAGGAGGTGTCCTGCAACACACTGACGTCACAGTGTGCGCCAGAGATCATTGCTGGTGGTGGCGCGCCGGGCACAGTAGGAGCGGAGCTTCCACAAGGTAAGTACAGGACTCTCGTGGGGGGGGGGCAGTCACCGCTGGGGGGCCTCTGTGGGGGCAGGTAATGCTGGGGGGCCTCTGTGGGGGGCAGGTAATGCTGGGGGCCTCTGTGCGGGGCAGATACTGCCTGGGGGGCCTCTGTGCGGGGCAGATACTGCCTGGGGGGCCTCTGTGCAGGGCAGATATTGCTGGGCGGCCTCTGTGCGGGGCAGATACTGCTGGACGGCCTCTGTGCGGGGCAGATACTGCTGGGGGGCCTCTGTGCGGGGCAGATACTGCTGGAGGGCCTCTGTGCGAGGCAGATACTGCTGGGGGCCTCTGTGGGGGGCAGATACTGCTGGGGGCCTCTGTGGGGGGGCAGATACTGCTGGGGGGCCTCTGTGCGGGGAAGATACTGCTGGGGGCCTCTGTGGGGGGCAGATACTGCTGGGGGCCTCTGTGGGGGGCAGATACTGCTGGGGGGCCTCTGTGGGGGGCAGATAATGCTGGGGGCCTCTGTGGGGGTCGCTGTCGCTGCTGGCAGCCGCTGTGGGGGGTGCTGTCGCCGCTGCGGGTTCATCATTACTGAGATAAGTGAGGGAGAGGCTGGGAGAGGCGAGGGCCTGTGCTATGGGTGTTATGGGTTTATTAAATATAGTTATGCATTACAATTATACATATTTGTTATTTAAACTATAAATATTGCAAGTTTATGGATTTTTTCTCAAAGTGACACACCACCTAAGTTATGCTCGGTTTTTGGGCGAATTTTGACGCACCAAACTCAAAAGGTTGCCCATCACTGTCTTAGACCAAGAAACTTGATCCAATATCGCGCTCACCAGCGTGTTTTTTTACGCAGTTTGCAAGTTGTTTTTCTGGCAAACCGCCCCATCCCTTCTGTGAAGTAGCAATCCTCCGGCACATTAGAGGATTGGCAAGTGTTTCCGATTGTTTTCAATGGGAACCTCGCATCTCGCTCGCATGCAGCTCGCACGGTGTACGATGTCTTTTACTATCCTCTTGAAAACAATGGGCGCTGCGTTTTGAGGAACGTGGATACAGCATGTCGCGCGCTCATGTATGTTCGCGCATGTTTTGTGCAACACACCAAACTTGCGTGAGATTCTCAGCCGTGTGAAACCAGCCTCAGGGTGCATTTACACGAATGTATATCGGCTCGGTTTTCACGCGGAGCCGATATACATTGTCTCTCTCTGCAGGGGAGAGGAGGATGGAAGAGCCAGCAGTAGGAACTGAGCTCCCGCCCCCTCTCTGCCTCCTATCCGCCCCTCTGCACTATTTGCAATGAGAGGAGGCAGGGCAGGGGCGGGGCTAAGTGGCGCAAATTGGTACCATTTTTGAATACACATGACGCTCGTGTGAATCCGGCCCAACATCCAGGACTGGTAGGACCACAATGTAGCCCGCTGTGTTCTTGCCCTGAACAATGTGCTGCTCCACATGAGGAACCTTCCAGAAGCTTGCACAATAGAGGTTAGTGGATACAAATTCGCTGAGTAAATAAAGAGGCAGCAGTAAAAGACAGCAAGCGGAGCAAAGGTGACCCGGAGTAAGTGCTGACCAGCCAGGGGGCGTGGCTTTGAGTGGGGGGGGGGCGTGGCTTTGAGTGGGGGGGGGGCAGGGCTAGCTCTTATAAGGTTTGCGGCTCTTCCCGGAGTCTCCACAGCAGTACTCAGCTCCTGCACCATGGTGGAGGTGGCGCTCTACCTGGACCTCGTCTCCCCGCCCTGCTGCGCTGTCTACTTCTTCGCCAAGGCCAGCAAGATCCCCTTCAAGAACAATGTGGTGCAGCTAGCCAAAGGTCAGTCTGAGGGGGGAGCTGGAGGGGCAGTGGGGGTCCTGTGGTCGGAGTATGTCAGCTGGCAGCTCTAACAAGCAGATTGCGACATACGCGCTCCGGTGCAACTTTTTTGCTAGCGAACGAGGGTACTTTATATCTGTATTTGTGCAAGCAGATGGGTGGGTGAATCACCCTTGTCCTGATTTAAATGGCTATTAACACTTTCAAATCCAATTTCCCTGCCACCCACACGCTCCCCAGCTCTTATTTATTTGGGTCTGGAATGCGTACTGTAGATTCCTTGGAATAATGCTGCCTGTCCATGGGCGAGTTTTCATTGTGAGGTCCGTGGTGATAAATCGCCCGCAGACCTTGCATGACATGCTAACCATGGAAAGTGTAGCCCAACATCCACAAGCGGAGAATGACTGCGATTCTCCACTTGTGGGATTGAAATCGTGGCATGCTGGGATTATCTGCGATGAGCGTATATATTAGGCTCATCATGGAGACCTGTCAGTGTTTCCATCAACCTAATTGTGCGAGGGCTCATTTTGTGCGTTACATCCTGTAGTTTCCATTGGTATCATTTTTGAATACACATGACATTTTGATCACATTTTATTAGATTTTTTTTTTTTTTTTTCTTGGCAACATGGTGACCCAAAAAGAGTGCATTTCTAGCGTTCTTTATTTATTTTTGGACGATCTACACAGTGTGCAATAAATAATGCATTACTTTGATTGGACTTTTACAGATGCAGTTTGTTATTTAGATATATATTGTGAGACAGTGACCGGCAAAGTGGCTTGGACAGATACGTGTCACCGAGCAGCCTGGGCTTGGTGGAGGAAGCCAGCATTTGGGTGTCAGTAACACTAGGTTACTGACACATTGTAGTATAATGCAGTGGCTCCAAGCTGCATAGTCCGGGCTGGCTTTTCCTGGAGTGGTCAAAGCGAAGGGTGGGATGGCCACTCCCACGTACCAGGTGAGGCTGGTAGCAGGCCTTATAAAGCCTGGGCCTGCAGGTCTTGGGGAGATGTTGGCTGAGAGAGCCAGAGAGACGGCTCAGTGGAGCTAGGAGCCTGGCTAGCCCAGTGTGGGGCTGAGAAGGTCAGAGGTTAACAGGAAGACACCCCTAACCTCCACACCTAGGAGAGGTGTGTGCTGAGACCGCTGCAGGTCTGAGGACCGGACTGGCTGTGCGCAGCAACTACTATTTTCAAGTGAAAGTGAGTAGTCAGGGCCGGTCTATGTATAGTAAGTGCTCAGACGAGCAGGTGTTCATTTCTGTTGGCCAGGAGTTAAGGGCTGTGTTGTTTTTTTTTTTTTTTTCTGCAATAAACCCAGGTGGAGCCTGGACTAAAGAGCGTTATTTCCTGGTGTCTCTGGCCATGGTCGCCCCGGTTGCTACCTTATCCTGACGCTAGCCATATATATATATATATATATATATATATATATATATATATATCTATATATATATATATATATATAATTTTTTTTAAATAAAACTTTATTCTTACCTTTTTCTTTTAGTCCCCAGGAGGGACCACAACTAGCGATGCTTTGATCGCTCCTGCAGTATGATGTAATGCTATAGCATTTAGACCTTCTGACAGGAAGTCTGTAAAGCCACCCCACAGGGATGGCTTGATGGGCATTCTGCCATGACAGCCCTGGAGCCTTTCAGAAGGACCCTGGCTGCCATGACACCAGCCTGGCTCTCCCTATCTTACCGCGGGGGGCTGTATGGGACCCCTGAACATCATTTGGGGGATTTAAATGCCGCTGTCAGGTTTGACAGCGGCATTTAAAGGGTTAACAGCCACAATCTGCCAAGTGGCTTGTCGGGGCTGTTGACCGCGGGTGTCAGCTGTAAGAAATAGCTGACACCCATGATGTATGGAGGGAGATTGCATCGCGATCTCCCTACAGCGGCAGGATGTAAAAACATGACAGGGTGGTCACTAAGGGGTTAAATGAGTTGCTATTTATATTCCACCGTGCAGGAGATATCTGACATCGGACCGCTCCTGCATTCTGTAATATACAGAAGAGAATTCCGAGGACGGCCCCCCTCCTGCATCGTGTTCAAAACGCGTCAGACCTCGTCTGACATGGGATATATGCAGAGAAATCTCAGTGTATGGCCGGCTGCACACAGCAGAGCAGGATTCTGCATGCATAATTCGGCTGTGGAATCCGGCTCTGCCAGCAGCGGCGCCCGCCATACCTGCTGTGTTCTCTTTTCATCTGTACTGCGGCTGGTCTGTACGGCGAGCCGTCAAATGTGCGAAGTACAAATTAATTTATTTTAAAACTCCTGCTTTTCCTGCAGAAACCACGGCCTTTCCACAATTACACTGCAGAAGGGCCGTGGATCGGACGGCTTCATTGGTTTCCACAAGTGTGGAGGAAGAATCCACTTCCGGTGCTATTTGCTGCAGATCCGCGGTACGGACGCCCGCAGTGGATTCCACAGCAAATATCAGTTTGTGGGCAGGAGCCTTTAGATGAGGTCTGACACTGGATTGGAAGGGGTTAAGCCAAAAGAGGTGCCAGTGTGCACGGATTTATGCAGCGTATTGTGCATACTTGCGTACCTCCCATAGACTGCTAAAATAGGTCTGCAAAATAAAAGTAGTGAGTGAAATCGTGAGCCGTGCCTGCAGTAACAAGCGCCGGCCACTACACAGATTCTGCAGAAATACAGGAGTTTAAAAAAAAACTGTACTGCGCATATGGTGCCGATGCGCCGACCGCCTCTTCCGCACATGTCCGCAATACAGAAAAAGAAGACCCGGACAGGTGGACAGGGTTTCTGGCCACGGGCAGGGTCTGATTCCACTGCTGGCTCCCACATGCAGAATCCGACCTGCCCCTTGGACATGAGGCCTTAGGGCTCCTCATCGTAGATGTATGGGAATCACCTGCCAACGTCTAAAAGCTGTGAATATGCATAAAGCTATTTGTTGTCTGACTCCATAGACTGCAGTGGACCGCTTCAGACATTGGACCTGGTGTGATAAAAACAATGTCTGAATAATCCAATGCAAATCAATGTGGCCTAGGCCTCACACACACCAGCTGATTTTTGCTGCAGAATCCGGAGAGGGCATTCCGCTCAGGATTCCGCAGCAATAACCCACCATAGCATGCTATGGAAAAATGACTGTTCATGCACACGAGCGGAAACCAATCGCAGCATGCTCCATTTTTACTGCACTTCCTGCATGGATTGCTTCTATTGAAGTCAATGGAAGCCGTCCGCAATTAGCATAGCAGACGGGCTGCAAATACTGCAGGAAAAAAAAAAACAACTAAAATCTGTACTGCACCTGTCCAAATGCGAGGGGTGCGGACCATCCACAGTACAGAGAATTGTGTTCTTTAGCGTCCGGGTCTTTTCCCATGGATCTGTCCAAGCATTGCAGATTTTTCCCTGTTGATATATCTGGTCTTGTACAATTCAGGACTTTTGCGGTCCAGGGTATACGCAGCAGCTCTCGCCAGCACCACGGCTCAAAAGCATCAATTCCCCCCACACACACACACACACACACACACACACACACACACACACACCCAGCATGTCCCCTCATCACTGGACACTGTGACAATGGGACAGTGCTGTCACATCAGTGATCTGGATAATATTTTCCTCCAGCAGATTTCAGGGTATTCTGTAGCTTCCTAATTGTATAGTGTGCACACATAATGAAAGAAACCAATCGGACACAAGTCATCAGCCTTGAATCTCAACCAGCTCTTCCTTGAGTTACAAGAGCCTCGGGTCTTTTATTGAAAAACATAATACCTGCCCTTTTATGGGCATTTAACAGATTACATCAGTAACGTATACATTTTCTTATTCGCTGGGTCATATAGAATTCCCAGCCTCCTTCTCCTCCTTCTCTCAAGTCCAGTGTAGTGTGGACTTTGTCCCCTCAGCATGCGGTCAAGCTGAAGGAATTTCAGTGTATGTGGCAGTCATTGTTTAAGAAGTTTCTGTGTGGGGGCAGGGCTGGGGAAAATCCAAGATGAACACAAGCAATACATACAGCACTGTGATTTAACTCTTTCCTTATGCAGCAGAGCTCCACATTGAGCTGAAGTCACAAAACACACATCTTTCACCATGCCATTGTCCAGCAACTACCATAATGAAATTATGCAGTCATTAGCCTCTATAGAGTCAAATCACTACAGCTGCGTAATACTTCCAGTTCATTACAAATCAATAGACGTTTTACGCTGACTAATCATCATGTCTACTACACCAGTGTCCAGTGATGAGGGGACATGCCGGGGAGATGAAGAGAACTCCTGCTACAGCTGTCAGAGCAGAAGCAGGAGACTGCACTGCTCTTCCATTGCTTTAAATGGGGCCGGGCGGCTGCTGGCTCCATTCAAAGCAGTGAAGGGACTCGCAGAGGGAGAGAGCTATATTGGGCCGTCGCTCACAGCCCGATATCGCTCTCACCATGTCAGTGTGCGTCTCTCATAATGACGCTGGTTTTCCAGTCATGTGACCAGCATCATCGGGAGCGTGCACGCTGAGGAGAGGGAGAAAGCAGTGCATCATGGGAACTACCCAGCGGCGCCATCTTTGAAAAATTTTTCAGGCCAGCTTTATAAGGGGAAGAAAAGGAATAAAAAGGTTAGCAGAATATTGTGTTTTATGTGTAATGCTGTAGTGTGTGTGTGTGATGCTTTTACTCTACAAGGCAATAATGGGGGGTAGGGGGGCATTCAGTTTGGGCTGCGGGACAACCCCTTTAACTGATCTATCTGTATTAACCATTTGGACATTTCCCTTCTTTTGTCACCTTCCACCATTTAGTGCTTGCTTCATTTTGTTTATATTGCGGTTTTAGTGCTGCGGAATAAGTTGGCGCTATACAAATAAAGATTTATTATTACTGTCTTTCTATATATTGTCAAACATTGTAATTCTTTAGACTTCCAAAAAAAGTTTGTGGGGTTTTTCTTGCACACGGTGACCCTTCAGGGTGGTATTTCTGGTAACATTCATGATTGCAGATAATATTTGTCCTCTTTCTTTAGGAGAACACTTGAGTGAAGAGTTTGGCAAGGTGAATCCACTTCGTAAGGTACCAGCTCTCAAGGATGGAGACTTCACAATGGGGGAGAGGTAAAGGACCTAATACTCTGAAGGGAATGTGTGATCTGAATATGGTCCACTCTACTTCAGGTGGGATTTACCAAACTGACCACTAATGGTGCATTTAGGTGGAATGATTATTCACAAAATCGTCTGAATGAAGGTCAACACTAATAGTTCAGTTTAAGCCAACGACTGAACAAGAATCGTGAGGATCTCGTTTGCGTAGTTTAGCCACCATACAAAGTCTGCCAGATCATACAGTTTATACACTGATCATTCAGTATTTCACCCATGAATGGTGAACGAGAAGTGAACGATTCTCAACAAGAGCTGCACAGTCTAAACAGGCTGCAGGAGCTGGTGGGGGCGTCACCAGCTTGTTTGCTCAAGCAATTGATGATCATGTACTTGTCGTTATGCTTAATAGGCGCTTAAGCCTAATGCCTCCCTCACGCAGGGCGTTGGCAGAAACGCAACGTTTTTCAACGCTGCGTTTACTGCAGATTCCGCCCTGTTTCAGCAGCGTTGGCACACTTTATGCCAGCATTTTGGCTGCAGTTTCAGCACAGCTGGGGGAAAAAAGCAATGCTCACCTAGCCGCTGGTCTCTGCCGCTGATCCCGGCTTTCCCTGCACTCCCAAGTCTATTGCCGTAGGCCAGGTTTGAGAACCCCGCCTCCAGCAATAGAGGTTGGTTGTCGGCGCTGGCTCGATGCCCAATCACAGCCCTTCATTGACTGTCTCAGCCAATCAGAGCACGCCTTTAAAAGAAAAGTAAAAAAACATCAATAAAGTTGTATTAATTGAAAAAAAAAAAAAAGGGACAGTAATAAAAGTTTAAATTAACCCCCCTTTTGCCATATCTATAATTAAAAAAATCTAAACCATAAAATAAAAATACATATTTTGGTATCACCGCGTCCGTAAAAGTCCGATCTATCAAATCAGCACATTATTTACCCCGCACGGTGAACGTCGTCCAAAAAAAGGAGAAAAAATACCTCGCCAGAAATGCACTTTTTCAGTCACCCTGCCTCACAGAAAAAAACCCAATAAAAAGCGATCAACAAGTTGTATGTATTCCAAATTGGTACTAATGGAAACTACAGGACATCCTGCAAAAAAATGAGCCCTTGCTTAACTACGTCGACGGAAAAATAAAGTTATTGCGCGCACAAAATGACGGCAGAAAATGTATTTGGAAAAAAAAAAATAGTAATATAGTAAATAAAACTATACAAGTTTTTGCTATCGTAGTATTCATACTGACCCATAGAATAAAGTTATGTCATTTTTGCTGCAGTTTGTGCACCGTAGAAACAAGACTTACTGAAAGATGGCGGAATGTCGTTTCTTCTTCACTTTACTCTACTTAGAATTTTTTTAAAAGTTTTTTTAGTACATTATATGGTACGTTAAATGGCACCACTGAAAACAACTCGTCCCGCAAAAACCAAGCCCTCATGAAGCAACGTTGATGAATGAATAAATAAAGGAGTTATGATTTTTTTTTTTTTTAAAGGGGAGAGGAAAAAATTAAAATTTGGGGGGGGGGGGGAGGGTCTGCGTCATTAAGGGGTTAAGGAACCCCTGGTAAAAAGGGGATGTGGCTGAGGCATGACCTGTCACGATATGACTGGCATAGCAGCCTCTAGTGAGTGCAGCACCGCTGACCACTTCTGTATCAACTGACCAGCGGTGTTACCTTCACTAGAGGGTGCCTGGTGAAGGAGGTGCCAAGAGCACAAACACTTCAGAGGTGAGAGCATCGTATCTTCTGAAATTCACTGCTAATTTTGAGTCAAAATAAACCCCAATGGTGCATAATTAGGTTCTTTGTCTCTTCTAGAAATGCTGTGAATTATGTTGCAGAACTTTTTCCTACTCAGAATCTGCAGCGCTTCCGCTACGTGTGAACCTACCCTGAAGCTGGGTCCACACGGGGCTGACTTGCTGTGAAATGTCCGTAGCGGATAGTCTGCCTCCAAAACCCATTTGGTGCAGAATTGAGAAGAGGTGAATTTTGCCATGGAAATGGCAATAAAATTGACAATGCGCAGAATTCAATTCCACATGTCAATTTCCACACTGGTTTTGTGTGGATTTTCTTCTGCAGTTTGTGGATGAGCTATTTGAAATCTCATCCCCTTTACTGCTACAGTAAATGCCGTGGAATATCTGTATGGAGGGTCCGCACATAAATTCCATGGCAAATCCACCCTGTGTGTACCAAGTCCAAAGGGGTTTTCCAGCCAGCGCCTGCTGACATGCACCAAGATCTGAGTGGAAGCATTGCTCCGGCCCCTGTGTAGAGGCCTGTACTTGCAAGCGCAGCTCTTGCTGAAATCAATGGGAGCTGTGCTTGTTATTGCAGGTGCAATTTTTGCACAGGTAATATGCAGTGAATAGAGCCCTTTATTCTATGTGGGTTTGTTTACATGAGCATAGTTTTTGCCTGACTGAAATGCGCTTATGCTTATGTGAGCAAGCCTCAGTAGTAATAATGTCCCCCATAATAGTCCCAAGAATGCTGCCCGGCCAGAGGCCAATAGCAGCCCCCCTATTGGCGTCTGGCTGGGCAGCATCACTACAGACTACACTCACCCCACCTGCAGCTCTGGTCCAGTGGCAACCGCTGCAGAGTCTGACCTCTCCCTTCAGCGCAGATGTCAGCAGACACAGACTGCTCTGCGCCATCGGAGCTTCAGGCGGAGTGAGTAGAGGCAGTGCCAGCCGGGATACACCAGGGTTGGAGCAGCAGCGCTGTGTAGTGGCTGGCACTCGTAACCACAAGTGCAGGTCTCGTTGAAATTGATGGGATCCCAGGCTGCAATTACAAGCGCAGCTCCCACTGATTTCAATGCAGTGTGTTGGCCCCTAGGGGTCGGAACAGTGCTTCTACTCCGACCCCCTGGTGTATCTGAACAGGAGCTGTCTGGATAACCCTGTCGGCTTAGTGATTCCCAGCATATTGATTGATTATCGCTGCTGTAGACCGTATTGTTGCCCCTTGAAAGTAGTGTTTTCCCAGTTGTCTCCGCGACAGCACCAATTGAGATGGCCTCCTCCTGGTTGGATAGGAACACACCGAGAGCTTAAAAGGCTCCCCCCTTCCCCACTTTCCTCAGTGTCTTCCTGTCCTGCCAGGAGGCAGGATCCCTGAGAGGTGCTGGTAGAGACGCCAGCATGAAGAACTCACCGTGCGTATCGGAGGGCAGTGGGTCAGCCTGTCCTCCCTTCCTGATGAGCGGCTCCAGGGACGCCACATGGGGTGGTTCCCCTGGGCCAGGTTCCTCCCGCGGCGGCCCATAGGGGGTACAAAGCGGGGGCCTTAGCTCTCCTCCTCTGTCTGCGCAGACCTCTTCTTTGGCTGCAAAGGGCCAGGCACGGTGCTCTCAGAAACCCTTTGCCGGAGGGGGGGGGCGCCGCGTCACGTCGCCGGACGTGAGAAGCCGGTGGGGCTTGGCATGGAGGCGCCAAATTTAAAGATTAAAGGAGCCTGAGAGAAGATCTACAGGACAGGTAAGCCATAAGACTGGCATGTATTGCTTCAAAGTGACTGCTGCAGTGGTTGTTAGATGAGTGCACTGGACATAGCTGAATCGTCAGCTACAGCGAGGGCCGTAAGTAGCCCATGGGGCAAAATGTACATGTAAGGTCCATTTGTAGCATGTTGAAATATTGCATCCTTACCGTCCCAGACCAAAACTCAAAAAAATGCGCAGTGTGTGGAAAAAGGCTGACAGCCACGTATGAGAGGACTCTATGCAAGGCACGCGTAGCCAGACTGGTTAAAGAGGAATCAGGGGGATTCCTAGAAGATGTCAGAAAGCTGGTCAAGGAGGAAGTGCGGTCAGCTCTGACATCGCAAATAGCGCCGCCGGCAGGGGCATCCAGGGCTAAGCGCCAGAAAAGGTCGTATAGCCTAGAAGGATATTCAGACTCTGAAAGAAGCTTGATCAGGACAGAGCTGGAAGAACCAGCACCCAAAGAGTCCTCAGATGAAGAGGATTACAAAAAATATCTATTTCATCAGGAGGATTTAGCAGAGCTCATTAAATCAGTGAGGGCCACCCTCAAAATGGAGGAACCCAGAGAGCCGCGTACAATCCAGGATGAGATTTTCGGGGGATTAGGGGAAAGACGCAGACATACCTTCCCAGTCCATAGTAACATTTCCAAGCTAATACAAAAGGAATGGAAAAAACCTGACGTGGGATCCTTCTCCTCTAGGGGCGTTAAAAGGCGATACCCGTTCGAGGAGGTGTGAGCAAGCTGGGAGGAGATACCCAGAGTGGATGTCCCGATGGCCAAGGTGACAAAAAGAACAACCCTGCCCTAGAGTAGCTGGAGCTCCATATATCTAACAATACACCAAGTGAGCAGATTATAAATTCTCTCCCTATTCTGAAGATGGCCACAAATTTTCTGGCAGACACGTCAGCGGAGACGGTAAAGCTCTCAGCAAAGGCGACAGCCCTGTCCAATTCAGCCAGAAGAGTTTTATGGCTAAAATTCTGGTTGGGCGATCTAGCCTCAAGAAAGAAATTGTGCTCGCTCCCATTCTATGGCCAATTTCTCTTTGGCCCAGATCTCGACAAAATTCTCAAGAAGGCATCCGACGGGAAGAAGGGGTTTCCAGAGATGAAAATAATAATGGATCCCAGAGGTCCTACAGCAGGGATACCAAATAGAACTGGGGTCCCTCCCCAAAATGAAATGTTACCACAGCAGGCTCAGCACAACTACACCTACTCCAACAGAGCGTCCGGGACTTGCTACATTCAAACGCAGTATCTTTTGTACCTCCGAATGAAGAGACCCAGGGTCACTACTCCAGACTCTTTCTGATAAGGAAACCATGCGGAAAGTCACGAACGATAATTAACTTAAAACCCCTGAATGCCTTTATCAGATATCGGAAGTTCAAGATGGAGTCAATCTCCTCAACAGTGAAGCTGATACCAAAGGGAGCCTATATGGCGTCTGTAGATCTAAAGGATGCGTACTTTCATCTGCGGATCCACCGGGATTCTCAGAAGTACCTGAGATTCACACTAGACATGGGCAGAAGAACAACTCATCTTCAGTTCAGATGCCTTCCCTTTGGGATTTCCTCAGCGCCACAAATTTTTACAAAGATCATGGCAGAGGTAGCAGCCTACCTAAGGCAAAGATCAATCCTAATAATGCCTTATCTGGACGACATTCTGATCGTAGCAGGGTCCAGAGAGCTCTTAGCGGAACACCTGGTGATGGTTCTCGATCTGCTCTAATTCCTAAGTTGGATAGTAAACTGGGAGAAATACAGCTTAGATCCCAGCAGAGAAAAGGCTTTCTTGGGTGTAGGTAGGGATGAAGGTATTCTTGGGCATAACACTCGACTCAGACTCAATGCTTCTCTCTTTCTGAGATAAAAATACAGAAGATCCTTCAGCTAGTCAGGACTTTTCTACAGAGGAGGTCATGTACAGTCTGTGAGGCCATGGCCCTCCTAGGGAGCCTGACATCCTGCATCCCTGGGGTAGCATGGGCCCAAGCACATACCAGACCCCTGCAGAATGCAGTTTTTCCAGTCTGGGACAGAAGACAGTCCTCACTAGGAACAAAAATACGAATCAAGAACTCGGTGAAGATATCCCTGCTCTGGTGGACGTCCCCAGTGAACCTGCGAAGGGGAGTCCACTGGATTCAGAACCCAGCCACATACATCACGACAGACGCAAGTGCCTGGGGGAGGGGGGGGCGCACGTGGGAGACCAACTTCTACAAGGTCTCTGGCCGCAGGAGATAAGAGGTCAGTCATCAAATTACAGAGAACTCCAGGCAGTTTGGAAGGCCCTCCAACAGCTGGGGGACTCGGTAAACAACACGTAAAAATCCTGTCGGACAATACCACAGCGGTTGCCCACATCTGGCACCAAGGGGGAACAAGGTCACCAGCCCTACAGGGCATCTCACAAAAAATCTTCCGCTGGGCAGAGGGCAGAGGCCTCTCAATCTCGGCAACACATCTAAAAGGGTCGCTGAACCAGAGGGCAATTTCCTCAGCAGAAGGCGTATAGACCTAGGAGAGTGGTCTCTATCTGAGGAGGCGTTCCGAGTCCTGACGGACAGGTGGGGACCCCCACAACTAGATCTGTTTGCAACCAAAGAGGACGCCAAGGTGAAGAACTTCTTCTCCCTCAGACCAGGGGACCAGCCAACAGCGGTAGACACCCTGAGTCAGAATTGGAGCAGAAAGCTTGTTTATGCCTTTCCTCCAATACCGTTGATTCCAAGAGTGTTGCAATACTTCAGATCCCAGAGATGCACGCTGAGTCTAGTGGCCCCCTTCTGGCTGAGGAGGAGCTGGTTCGGTCTTCTAAGAGCAATAAGCATCCAGGACCCAGTCCTCTTCCCTGCTCAGGCAGATCTACTGACGCAGGGACCTCTGAGCTACCCGAATATAGACAAACTCCACCTAAACACCATGGATCTTGAAGAATCCACACTGAGAGGAAGAGGGTTCTCTGAGAAAGTAATCCGGACCCTAATGTCGAGTAGGAAGAGAACAACCAACCTTATTTACCAAAAAGTCTGGAGGAAGTTTATCTCGTGGTGGAGGCAGAGAAGAGAATCCCGGGGTTCCTTTTCGGACACCCCCTTAATCCTGGAGTTCTTGCAGGAGGGCCTGGATATGGGACTCTCTCCAAGCACCTTAAGAGTTCAGATAGCAGCCCTTAGTGCTCTATTCGACACCAAGTTATCAGAGAGCAGGTGGATTAGCAGATTCCTGACAGCAGCAGATAGGTTACGACCCAGGCCCACAAATATATTTCCGGACTGGAATCTAAATTGGGTCCTGAAAGCTATGTCAGCAGAACCAGTCAAATCGCTTTCAATAAGAATGTTCACAATCAAGACAGTCTTCCTGGTGGCCATTACCTCAGCAAGACGGGTTAGTGAACTACAGGCCCTCTCTATCTGCCACCCGTTCCTTAAAATCACCGACACAAATTTAGTCTTCAAATCAGACCCTGCCTTTATGCCAAAGGTGGTGTCACCCTTCCATAGAGCTCAGAATGTAGTGATCCCCTCATTCTTCGCTAAACCTAAGGACAAGGGGGGGAAAAGCCCTAAATTTTCTGGATGTCAGAGTGGTCCTGAGTTATATTAACACCACAAGTCACTGGAGACGAGGCGACAATTTGTTCGTCCAGTTCTTTGGCCCAACTAAAGGGAACAAAGCGTTAAAAAGCTCCATAGCCAGGTAGATTCGCCTGGCCATTGCAGAACCCTATAGGGCCCTAGGAAACGAAGTCCCCTCTGTTCTTAAAGCCCACTCCACAAGGGCAGTAGTGTCTTCATGGGCTGAGCATAGTTCAGCATCTGTTGAACAAATATGCAAGGCTGCAGTTTGGAAGAAGCCGCACACTTGTTAAGCATTGTAGGGTACAGGTGCAGCTGGACGAGGACATGGCGTTTTGGAGATAAGGTCCTCTCGGCAGCAATCCGACCCTAAAAAATTTTAGTTGGTACGTCCCAAGTATTGCTGTCGTGGAGATGACTGGGGAAAAAGGTGTTTTTTTTTTTTTGTTTTTTTTTTTTTCTTTTTATACCTATCTGATCGGGTTTTCAGGAGTCTCCATGACAGCACCTGTAAACCCCCCCCCCCCCAAAAAAAAAGATATAGATTTAAAGAAGTACTAGGAAAAAGTTACGAAATATAATTTCCATTAGGGAAGGTAAAGGGTTAAATACCAGTTAAGTTAAGCAAACCCCCCCCCAAGCAATTTGTTAGAAACCACTGAGGAAGGTGGGAGAGGGGGGAGCTTTTAATCTCTGTGTTCCTGTCCAACCAGGAGGAGGCTATCAAGTGGTGCTGTCGCGGAGATAACCCGATAATCGGGTTGGTATAATCACCTTTTTGTGTGCCCTTTTAAGGTACTAATGTCGCCTGTGTGCTGAACTTAGTTATGGCTCCCTCAAATCAGTAATGGTGCCCCCACACTTCAGAAGAATACCCCCATCTTGGTATCTGTGCCCTTATTCAGCAGTGTCTCCACTCAGTATTGTGGCCTCTTTTTTAGTGTCTTTACTTAGTAATCCCACTATTCTTGTTTGCCAGAGTGAGCCGGACATCATCACCAGCTTGTTCGCGCTCGGGTGGAGTGTTTTAGACTGAAGATCAGCGCTTAAACTGCCCAATGAAGGCATGAGCTGATGTTTATGCTAGTTGAAACTGAAAAACGAACGAGAATCGAGCGCTTGTTGTTCAGACGTTGGCTTACATTTAAGCTGAACAATTATCCTTCATTTTCACTCGTTTGTATGATAATCGTTTTGTGTAACACAGCATAATGGTGCCCTCAATTGGTATAGATGCCCCCTTGGTAGTAGTGACCAAACGTAACAATAGTGCCCCCTTTTAGGGCGCCTGCACACAGATGGATTTTTGCGGCGGGCGTCCGCACCACGGATCGGCAGCAAATGCCATCCATAGCATGCTATGGAAAAACACCTTTTCCTGAACAAATTGCAAATGCCGTAAGCGAAAGGAAAATGGCAGTTTGTTGGTTTTTGGTTTTTTTTCTTTGTGCGGATGGCTTACATTGAAGTTCCATTTAAACTGAGCGCTTATCATTCACTTTCATGGAATCTTATGCTCTATATTAATATCTAAACATATACCTGAAATGAAAACACAGATGCCAGCATGGATTTGGAAGGCTGTGGCATTATTTTAAACGGGGTCACCTTATAAATATTAAAGGGGTTGTCCCGTGCCGAAACGGGTTTTTTTTTTTTTTAAACCCCCAACCCCCCCCCCACCCCCACCCCCCCCCCGGTTCGGCACGAGACAACCCCGATGCAGGGGTTAAAAAAACCACCCGCACAGCGCTTACCTGAATCCCGGCGGTCCGGCGTCTTCATACTCACCTGCTGAAGATGGCCGCCGGGATCCTCTGTCTTCATGGACCGCAGGGCTTCTGTGCGGTCCATTGCCGATTCCAGCCTCCTGATTGGCTGGAATCGGCACGTGACGGGGCGGAGCTACACGGAGCCCCATAGAGAAGAGGAGAAGACCCGGACTGCGCAAGCGCGGCTAATTTGGCCATCGGAGGGCGAAAATTAGTCGGCACCATGGAGACGAGGACGCCAGCAACGGAGCAGGTAAGTATAAAACTTTTTATAACTTCTGTATGGCTCATAATTAATGCACAATGTACATTACAAAGTGCATTATTATGGCCATGCAGAAGTGTATAGACCCACTTGCTGCCTCGGGACAACCCCTTTAACTAAAGAACCCAACAAGTATAACATGTAGACTGAGTCCTACCTACTCAAGTCTACACTAATAACCAATCTTTAATCCATCTTTATACCCACCCACAGGAGGGAGGCAGCATTCCTTCATTTAAACATGCCGTGACAAGCGGGAAGCTAAACAAGAGGGCGGGCAAGAGGAACAATCTTGTGATACTGTATTTAAAAAAACAACCTGAAGCGTCCTGCCAGCACCTCCTTATATCAGCTCTCACTTCCTCTCACCAAACCGCTCCTGTTGTAAGGGCCAGAGCTTCACAGAAGGATCCCTCAGGCTTCTTCCCGCCATTTTCTTCAGACCAATCACCATCCATCCTAGGGCTCCAACGTTCTCCTGGCAACCCCCAGCACCTTCCCGTCTGCTCACAGCTGACCCTGTAGTGAACTCAAAGAACATCTATTAAATAGCTACCTAATAAGCCGGTACTCTAATAATTAACGCCCAAAAGACCTTTTAAGACCACTTCTGCTCAGATTCCATGAGGCCTCAGTCCTTCATTGGCCTGCGGCCATACATGGAATCTTATGCTCTATATTATTATCAAACCTATACCTGAAATAAAAACCAGACGCCAGCATGGATTTCAAAGGCCGGATTTATTTTAAACTGGGTTACCACATAAATATTAACTCAAAAACCCAACCTATCTAACACGTAGAACACGAGTCCTACCTACTCAAGTCTACACAAATAATCAATCTTTAAACCATCTTTATACCTACCCGCAGGAGGCGGGCAGCATTCCCACCAGGCCATGACATAGCAATGAAACACAAGGCTGCTTGGCTCAGGAAGGACTGCCCTTTCTAACATCAGCAAAAGCATCAACAAGAACCATTTCATCCCTCTGACTTTGTACCAAAAGCCTCAAACTGATACATCTAACCCCAAATCATCCAAGTATCAATGATCCACTGCTCTTGGCTGAGCCCCATGAATAAACGATTGTCCAATGATCCACAAAACCGTTCATTTACCACTTAAGGACATGGCCTATTTTTGGGCTTAAGGACGCAACGATTTTTGGCGGGTTTTCATCTCCATTTTTCAAAAGCCATAACTTTTTTACTTTTGTGTCGACGCGGCCGTATAAGGGCTTGTTTTTTGCGTGGCGAACTGTAGATTTTAGCTTCAAATGGTTTTATTAATTTTTTCTCAAACTATTACAGTATAGTAACTATAGATATACCCCTCGCAGGAGGATTTCAAGATGAAAAGATTTATAAAACATAACATAAGAAAGCTTGGTCAAGTATCCAGGCGACAACTTCTGCAAACCATGTAGTGTATTATTGGGGCTAGTTCTGCTGCTATCCATACCTGCCATAGGGCTACTTTATAACTCTCTCCCCTCCCCCAACTTATCGCTAAAGGGCCTCTGAGACCTGGAGCTCCTAAGTAGTCGGACCCCGGCTGCCATGTTTTCAAGAACAGCTCCATCCTGTCTTCTCTGATAGCTGAAAGCTTCTTGAATGCCATCATCAGCGAGATTCTAGCTTTGACCGGGCCTATCTGCAATACAGGCGATAACCATTGTGAGGCTATATATACTCTGGTTGCCATACAGATGTTTTGAGCCAGTTTATGCTGTTGGTGGTTGAAGCCTAGTTGTTTATCCACCAGCAAACATGTCCCTGGGGATTGGTCAAAGGGCTTACCAATCACTGATAAGACTAGGCCAGCAACCTGTCTCGGGAGGGATGTCACCCTCGGACAGGTCCACCAGGTGTGCACAGTAGAGCCTAATTCCGCACAGCTTCGAAAGCAAGACGAGCGGGTCTGCTCGTATTTGCTAATTATTTCGGGGACCAAGTAGGATCTGTGAAGGATCTTAATTGAGGTCTCCACCAATGTGCAACAATGATGCCAACAAGGCAGAGAGAGAGATATTAAGGTCTCTTTCTCATCTAATCAAATACGGAAGTTTTCTGTCTAGACGGGGTTGGTTCATAGATGCATATAGACATGAGATGGTCCCCAGTTGAAGGGGGGAGGGGGGGTCCATAGGCATAGCCTTTCGAATGTGGTGTTATTGGGTATAGATGTCGACCTAGGCAACGATGCTTTAACTATACTGTAGATGTGGTGAAGTTCGAGCCATCGATTGTTGGGGATGCCCTATTTCTTAATAATCTGGGGAATGCTAAGGATCACTGCCCATTTCCCCCACATGTAAACATAGCCCAGCAGTAATAGTGACCACACACACACACACACACACACACACACACACACACACACCAGCCCCAGCGGTAATGGTGACCTCCACCCCACAGCGATAATAGTAACAGTCACCCCCCACAGCGGCCCCAGCGGTAATAGTGCCCCCCACAGCAGCTCTAGTGGTAATAGTGACCCCCAAACCAACAGCGGCCCCAGCGGTAATCGTGACCTCCACAGCGGTAATAGTGACCCCCGCCCCACAGCGCCCCTCCCGAGACTAACATACCTACCCCCTCCTCCTCCTGGTCCCGGCGCGCATATTAACTTTTTCTTCCCAGTTCGGCCGCAATAGGTAATTCCCAGCAACCTGATTGGTGAATCAGCCAACCCAAACAACCAATCAGGTTGCTGGGAATTGCTGATTGCAGCAGAAGTGGGGAAGAAAAAGTTAATATGTTCCCGGAACACACTAACATCAGTGTGCTGCCAAACACCTCCTCCCCCGGACCCTCTCGCGGAACCAAGTGGTAGGAGACGTCGGGGGAGGATCCTGGCTGCACACTGAAGTCAGTGTGTGCTGGGATCAGCGCGGCTAGCAGCGCCGTTTGTGAATGCCAGCAGGGGAGCTGCGGCCCCTGCTGGTATTCACAAGTGGTGAGCGGCCGATGGCGGTGCGTGCCAGTAGGAAGTGCTCTGCGTGCCGCCTCTGGCATGCGTGCCATAGGTTCGCCACCACTGGACTAGGGGGTTGGGAAGGGATTCTGCAAATTATTTATAATAGGGGCAGTCAACCCATCCGACCCTGGGGCCTTGCCCAGTTTTAGTTTTTTGTAATGGTTTCTTTCACCTCCTCTGTCACATCGGGCTGATTTAGATTTGTTGATTAGGGTCTAGCTGAGGTAGGGAAATTCCATCCAAGAAGGATTGTGGTGCTGATGGGTGTCTTTGTGGCTTATGTTTATAAAGGGAGCTGTAGAAGTCCCGGAATGTCTGGGCTATTGTGCGGAGGTTTGATGTGCATGCCCCGTTATTGGATCGGATAGAGTAAACTGTGAGCCTCTCTATTTGCCTGAGCTTGGCAGCTAGTAGTTTATCAGGTTTATTAGCCAGACGGTAATAGTGGGCCTTCGTCCACTGGAGGGCTCTCTCAGCTTGGGATGTGTAGAGTAGGTTTAATTGGAGCTCTATGTCTCTTATTTCTTTAATTAAGGCTAGGCTTGGAAGCTGTTGGTTAGCTTGCTCCAAGGTGCCTAGCCGTCTCTCTAGGTCATTTAATTTTTCCAGCTTTCTCTCGCGTAATATGTGACGCCATTTTAATGATCTGTCTCCTCATGAACGCTTTGTGTGCTAGCCAAACCCAGATCGGGTTGTGAATCAGGGGTGACATTAGTAGTTAAATAGGTTTTGAGTTGATCATTAATTTTAGAGTGAGACACTGGATTTTTAAGGAGAGCTTCGTTAAGTCTCCATCTTCCCGAGTGTGTGCGTGGGAGGTGATCTAGGAGATGGGCCATGACTATATCATGGTCTGACCAGGCGTATAGGATGTGTCTGGCTTGGACCAACACCGATAGGATCGAGGTGGATACTAGGGTCCAGTCTATGTGAGACTTATGGGATGGGGAAAAGAAGGTGTAACCTCTCAGTGCTCCATGTTTCTCCCTCCACACATCTGCTAATGCTGTTTTTAATGAGGCTCGCTGCGCTGGGCTTAGATCGCTCTTATTCAGTCTCGGATAGACTGAGGAGGGGGACTGCACCATGTTAAAATCTCCCATCCAGTAGAAGTCGGAGTCTGGGATATTTCGGAGTTTGTTAGCCACTATAGTAAAAATTTTATGTGGGTTTGTGACAGGGCGTAGGAATAACTATTGTTGTTTTATTGTCATAGAGAGTACCCTGCAGGATAAGAAATCTGCCCTGTGGGTCAGCTTCTATATGGGTGACATTTAGCGGGAGGGCATTATGCACAAGAATGGTGACTCCCTGATGTTTCTTGAAGGCTGTTGAGAAGTATACTTGAGAGTATTGGGGATGAAGGTAAGCTGGCGCGGAGGAGAAGTGGGTCTCCTGTAGGCATATAATATCTGGTTTGAGTTTCAGGTATTGTGCCAGTGCTTCACGTTTTATAGGTGAATTGAAACCTTTGACATTATGGGAGAGGATAACTACCATCTTGTTGGGGTTTTTTTAGGTGCTATTGAGAGCTCAAATATATAGTAAACGTCCCTGTAGCTTCTGCCTATTTGGGGCCACGGGGCTCCCGATTTGAGAATTGCTGGTCTCCAGCAGGCTGTTTTCCTAGATAGTGGTGATTTTGCAAGTGTTGCCTTAGATAAAGATATATATGTTTGGAAGAGCTTGTAATTAACAGTAACATAACAACAATGTATTGGGCTCGTAGGCCCAAGGTGGTCCTGACGTCTGGTGCGTCCCCCATATTATGTGGGGTACTCACTAGGTCCAGAGCGGAGTGGACAACAAATACCTCCATTCCATCCTGGAGCTAAATATAGCTGGGGAATAAAGGGTTAGAAATTCGATCACATCCACAGGCCTCAAACATTAACTATATTTAACATTGGCCAAACTATGTGTCACGTAAATTCTGAGGGTGGCTAAACAGAACAGTCACGGTACATAGGGCCCTATATGCAAACCTTTGGGCAACTAATCGCCTAGTTTAGTCCCTTGTGAAGAGGAACAGAACATCACGGCTTTTTTGTTTGGAGGGTCAGGGAGAGGAGTCTTAAAATCTCTTTAGTTGTTTACAGTCCACTAACATAACCCCCTCCCTATCCCTGATGGTTCAGCGAGGTGCATGTAGGTGTACCGTACAATCTCGTTGTTGAGTTAGGTGCTGTTCTATTGGAAAGGCTGGGATCGACGTGGGGTTCTAGTTGTTGACCAGGTCCTTGTCGGCCTTTGGGCTCTGGGAGTCGCGACATTCGGTGTGTCGAAAGGAATTCTTTCTTCAGGACATGTCTTCCTTCTTCTAGTGTCTGGAGATTATATGTTTGTTGGTTGATTCTGCCGTTCAGTGCAAAGGGGAAATTCCATCTATAGCAGATATTCGCTCTTTGTAGCGCCTGGGTAAGAGAATTTGTTAGTGCAATTTTCGCTATTCGATATACTGTGGGTGCTAGGAATAAAGTACAGGCCTGGAGAGCCTTTCAAAGACCACACGTCTTACATCATGTGTGCCAAAAAGATTCTAACCTTTATTTAGGCGTGTAAAAGTTTAACCCCTTAACGACCAGCCCATAGTGTTTTTACGTCCTCCCGAAGTGGGCCTTATTCTCTGAGGACGTAAAAACATGCTTCCTGCAGAGAATAATGCCCCTCGGGCTGTGGGCGTGACAGCTCCATGCTGTTGGTGTCCGCAGGTAGCTGACAGCATGGAGCTGTCATCCCGGGCTGTTCGGAGCCCCCCCCCCCCCCCCCGGCATTGCGATCGGCGCTATGCAATGGATAGCGCCGATCGCAAAAAAGTAAATAAAAGTGCAATAAAAGTTAAAGATTCAGCTGCTCTGATGGATCGGATCCATCGGAGCAGCTGAAATTACTCACCGATGTCCGTCGCACGACTCCCAGCTGTCCCGATGCTCCGGGCGCCGTAGCCGTCCTTCTGCGCATGCGCGCCTGGCGGCATTACGTCAGCCGCATGCGCAGAAGGCCCGGCGGCGCGGGAGACTTAAAATCTCCCGGCTCCTATAGGTAGCCGGGAGGCAGGAGATGTCAGCGGGGACTGCGGTGAGCGGTCCCCGGTACCGCGATCGCCATTATCCAATGGATAGCGGCGATCGCAAAAAAGTGTAAAAAAAGAAAAGTTTCACCTCCCCTCATGGATCGGATCCATGAGGGGAGGTGAAAATACTCACCTCAGGTCCGCCGATGTCCTCCGGCCGGTGTCTGGACCCCCCGCTGGCTTCTGCGATGTGCCGGTGCGGTGCGCATGCGCAGAAGCCGGCGAGCCCGGCAAATTCAAAATCTCCCTGCACCCGGCTGTCACAGATAGCCGAGTGCAGGGAGATATGACTGGGGACCGCTGTATGCGGTTTCCAGTCATATGATCACCGTTATCCATCAGATAACGGTGATCATATAAAGTTAAAAGTAAAAAAAAGTTTAAAAAGTTAAAGTTTCATCTCCCCTTATGGATCGTATCCGTAAGGGGGGATGAAATTACGTACCCAAGGTCCCGGATTTGTTCCCTGGTGGGATGTTGATCCGCGGATGTTACCCCAGCTTCGGCGCATGCGCCCGTCAGCATGATGGCGGACGCATGCGCAAAAGTGAAAGATTGCCCAAGAAATATAAAATCTCCCTGCTGCTGGCTACAAAAGGTAGCCAAGAGCCTGGAGATGTCACGGGGAGCCGCGGTATGCGGTTACTGGTCACGTGATCGCCGTTATCCAATGCATAATGGCGATCACGTAAAAGTTCTTTAAAAAGTGGCAGTTTCATTTCCCCTCACCGATGCGATCGGTGGGGGGAGATGAAACATCTTCTCGGAGGCTTCCGCATTTGAATCCAGATGCGATTATCCTCCATGGACCCTTCCGGCTGCTGCGCATGCACCCGCCGGCAAAATGCCGGACACATTCGCAGGAGCCGGGAAGCCCAGGAAATGTTAAATCTTCCACCTACGGCTATGTGAGCCCGGCGTTATTCAGACCGCTACCTGTAATCCGTAATTTATAAGAAGCCCCGGGAACGCTCGCCTTCCTGCAGTTCCAGGAGCAGCTTGTTGAGCGCCTTCTCTGTGAGACCGCTGCACCGCAGCAAGATTACAAAGCCTCACAGCGCCACTTTACACCCCATCCCCGCTGCTGAGGTTACGAAATACCCCCCAAAATACATGAGAGGAGGGGGGGGGATACCCGGTTTTCTTGCCCCATGTGCCCAGCCCAACCAGCCTCCGTAATTACCCCTGAATATTTTTAGGAAGTCAATTTTTTTTCCATATAAGTGGGCAATGGGGCCTTGAATTTATTCAGTTCTGCCCTGAAATCCAGCGGGCATTCCCTCCATTATGGGCCTAGCCATGTGTCCTGTAAGTAGATTAGGGCCACAATGGGTATGTTTCTGAACAGGGGACAAACAGGGGTATCCATTTTGGGGTGAAAGTCTTCATTCCTATGTACGCTGTACAAAAAAAACAGTTTTTAAATTGACAAAATTGCCAAACAAATGAAAATCGTAATTTTTCCTTTTGCTTTGCTTAGATTCATTCAAATACTTTGGGGTCAAAATATGCAGTACACCCCTAGATGAATTTGTTAAGGGGTCTAGTTTTTAAAATGGGTCATTTGGGGGGGTTCTCTATCGTTTTGGACGCTCAATGGCTCTACATGTGGGCAATGGGGACTGGAATTTATTCCGTTGTACCCTGAAATCCAACGGGTGCTCCTTCCATTATAGGCCTAGCTATGTTTCCTTTAAGTAGATTAGGGCCACAATGGGTATGTTTCTGAACACGGGACAAACAGGGGTATCCATTTTGGGGTGAAAGTCTTCATTCCTATGTACACTTTCCAAAAAAAACAGTTTTTAAATTGACACAATTGCCAAAAAAATGAAAATCGTAATTTTTTCCTTCTGCTTGGCTTAGATTCATTCAAAAACTGTGAAGTCAAAAAAAGTCATTATACCCCTAGATAAATTCGTTAGGGGGTCTACTTTTCAAAATGGGGTCACTTGTGGGGGTTCTCCATCGTTTTGGTCACTCAATGGCTCTACAAGTGGGCAATGGGGCCTAAATCTCCTTCAAGCAAAATTTCTGTTCCGAAAGCCACCGGTTGCTCCTTTCATTTTGGGCCCCATTGTGCATATAGACGTAATACTACGGCCACAATGGGTATGTTTCTGTGCACAGGACAAACAGGGGTATCCATTTTGGGGTGCAAGTCTTCATTCATATATGTGCTGTACAAAAAAACTGCTTTTAAAATGACAGAATTACCAAAAAAATGAAAATCGTAATTTTTTCCTTCTGCTTGGCTTAGATTCATTCAAAAACTGTGAAGTCAAAAAAAGTCATTATACCCCTAGATAAATTCGTTAGGGGGTCTACTTTTCAAAATGGGGTCACTTGTGGGGGTTCTCCATAGTTTTGGTCACTCAATGGCTCTACAAGTGGGCAATGGGGCCTAAATCTCCTTCAAGCAAAATTTCTGTTCCGAAAGCCACCGATTACTCCTTTCATTTTGGGCCCCATTGTGCATCCAAACGTAAGATTAGGGCCACAATGGGTATGTTTCTGAGCACGGGACAAACAGGGGTATCCATTCTGGGGTGCAAATCCTAATTTTCATGTGTACTATAGAAAAAAGTCCTGTCTTTAAAATGACATATTTGCAAAAATATGAAATTTTTGTTTTTCTCTTCTAAATTGCATTGACTCCTGAAAAAAAACTGTGGGGTTAAAATACTCATGACACCCCTTAGTGAATATGTTAAAGGGTGTAGTTTTTAAAATGGGGTCACTTGTGGGGGTATCTATCATTTTGACTCCTATGAGCCTTTCCAATCTTGGATTGGTGTAGGAAAACAAAGTGTTCCTCAAAATGCTGAAAAGTAATGTTACATTTGTACGTCTCCTAAATGGTTAAAAAAAACGAAAGTTTTTCCAATGTGCGCCCAAAATAAAGTAAACGGATGGAAATATAAATCTTAGCAAAAATTTCTATATTATGTTTGCACATATTTGAGATATTGCAGTTGGAAATGTGAAAAAATGACGTTTTTTTTCAAAATTTTCCCAATTTTGGCGCTTTTAATAAATAAACACAAATTCTATCGGTCTTTTTTTTCCACCTAAATGAAGTACAACATGTGGTGATAAAACAATGTCAGAATCGCTTGGATATGCAAAACCTTTCTGGTCTTTTTCCATGCTAAAGTGACACGTGTCAGATTTTCAAAATTTGGCCTGGTCATTAAGGCGTAAACAGGCTTGGTCACTAAGGGGTTAAATAAGGTTTCAACACAGAAAGTTAGGTAATTTAGGATACAGCTACATTATTTTGTGTGCTGATAGGTTATTCTCATAGGGAAGTATTTGTGAGGTAGGTGTGATATCATTCACCCAGGAGGAGCTTCCCTTGAGCATGCTCTATTCATTCTTGACTTGTGGTCCGAAGGAAATACTTCCTGTTTCTCTTTGTGTGCCAGCCATTTCCTGTCCCTTTACACAAAGACATTCCTAGATAAGTTCTCTGCTGGTTAGAACCAGTTTGACCAGTTTGTGGACACAAAGCACTGCTCCTTCAATTCTTGTGGAGGTGGAGGGGCGATGTTCTCTTCCCCCATAGGATTAGATTAGAGACACAATATAACATCTTCACAGCTGATAAAATACAGACAAAATGGTGAACCTCTCAGCCATCTACCACAGTCTCAGGCTCCTTTTAGCCAGGGTGATTGGGGTGATATCCGCATAGATCTGGACAGGTGGCGATACCCCTGGGAGTACTGTTAGATTTCTTGCGGCTGCTAGTATCTGGTCGTGCATCTCGTCATAGTGGAGTTTGAGGACGATGTCACTTGGTAGATCTAGGTTGTTGGGTCTACTCAAGGCCCGATGGATACGGATGATGCGTAGACTTTCTTGAGATACTTGTGGTAGCAGGGCAGAAAATAAGTTAGTTGCTGCTTCATGGAGGTTGGTGATTGCCTCTGGCATACCTCTGATTCGGATATTTGCTCGTCTACTTCTGTTTCCAGGTCTTCACTTTTCCAGAGCTTCTACCCCCTCAGAGACCTCTTCGCCCTTGGCTCGTTCCTGTTCTAGGGCTTCCACTATGTCATCAGCGGTGCGTTGCCCCAGGTCATAATTCTGGCTGTTAATGTCTCGAAGCGTGGACTGTAGTTCTGCTTTAAAAAGGTGTATACGTAGGAAAAGTGCCATATCAGAGGCAGTGAGTGAGGAATCATCTGGTGTTGGTGGTAGGGAAGCAGATTGGTCTCCCAGTGGTGGTGATGTTGATTCGTCCATATTCGAAGCCTGTGTCTGTGGTCTTTCTAGTTCGAAGTTGGTGGGTTGAGCATTTGAGAAGAGTTCCGGAAGTATGCTCTGGGAAGTAGAAGGTCGTGACTTGTTCTGCTTTTTATTTCTCTGGCATAGTGGTGTGGTATCGACCTGGATCCCATCAAAATGACCACTACAGGATGGAGCATAGGTCACTGATGAGAAAAAAACATTGTGACCGTGTATGTGCCCCTCTGGCTTGGCGGGGGTTCTTAGTGGATCTGCAGTATAGGGTTAGATGTTAAACGTTGCAGTGGACGGGTAATTCATGGAGCCGGATCAATTCCGCTAATTGCGGTCTTTTTCACTTATTTGTATAAGTTGTGACAGAGTACGTTGTCACAGAGTGCGTTATCAGCACTGGCCACTAAGTGGCATCAATAGCTTAAACACAAAAGTGGGTTGTGGATACAGTGCTAGTGTTTGCCACTAGGTGTCAGCAGCACTCTTTTTTTTTTTTTTTTTTTTTTTTTTTTTTTTAATTTAATGACTGCATTCAAAGTCCTGTAACTTTTTTATTTTTCTATGTGTGGAGCTCTGTGAGCGGTAGTTTGTAATGGTACCTTTTGGGGAAATATACGGCTTTCTTGATCACTTTTATAGCATTTTTTTGGCATCTGTTTTTTTATTTTTTTAATATATATATATATATATATATATATATATATAATATATATAATTTTTTTTTGCGTTTTGTCGTACAAATCAAAAAGCATGTGCAACTTTTTGTACACGTCGTTACGGACACGTCAATACCAAATATGTGCCATTGTAAGTTGTTTGGTTTTTGTTTGTTTTTGTTTTTTGTTTTTTTAATGCTAATATGAGAAGCACAAATTTTTTCTTTTTTGTACATTTTTTATTTTTTTTGCACTATTTGTGTCCCTCTGAGGGACTTAAAGCACAGCACTAATGATCGTTGTGATAAGGCATGGCAGGACTTCTGCTAAACTCCCTCCCTCTGTTACCCCCCCCCCCCCCCCCCCCACCTGTGCAGGCTTACCAATCTCCTCCCCTTTCGTTCTGTGCAATGGGAGGGGGCGGAGACAAGCGCCAGTCCGCCCCGCCTCCTATTGATGCTATGGACAAGGGGCGGGATGGTGGCGGAGCTAAGTGCCTGCCCTCTCCCTGCCCCTTGTCCAAAGCCATCAATGGGAGAAGGCGCGGTGGACAGGCAGTTGGCCCCGCCCCCTCCCATTGCACAGAACAAAGGGGGAGGAGGACGGGTAAGCCTGCAATGAGGAGGAAGGGGAAATGGGAGATGGCCTGGTGAGGTTGGCACATTTGCGCTGGCCTCACCAAGTTATATGAACGGGCTCACAAACGTTTGAGTTGTGCGCCGTTCACCCAATCTTTCACTTACAGCGTAGCGTATATCGGACGGCTGTAAAAACGGCCAGACGATATGCGCTCATGTGAAAGAAGTGTCAGTGTGCCTCAGGAAAACTTTATGCCATTCTCATGCTCAGACGCATCGGTGAATAAGAGGAGAGCAAATCACTTTGAACTGCGCCAAAAACACTCAGCATCTCAACGCTCCAAAATACGCTGATAAAAATGCACACTGAAGCAACATCACTTCATAAACTGAGCTACAAACCAAACACTGACACTAGCTTGTTTAATAAGCCAAACGTAATAGCAGACCCTTAAGCCTTGGAAAAAGCAACCACTTTGTATTCTCGGAACCATAGTCTAATTTGCTGAAAAGAATTAATTGGTGACACCCCTAGCCATTTCTGAAAAATGATATCCATGCCATTCATTTCATGATAGACTTATTAGGCAAACCTGCTTTAAATCTAGGAAGTAAACAGAAATAAACAGCTTCCCCTCCTGCGAATGCTTATCCATTTCGAGCTTACACCATGGTGCAGCCGGCCAGTGACCATTCCAGAATACCCCGTAATCTTGCTTACAAGAAAAAGAACAAATAAACCGTAAATAACTTTAATTTGGATGCTAAAAACCTAAATCCACTTGTGAAGCGGAACTACCATTAAACTCTAGCAAAACTGCATCCATGTGAGCAGATCATTCTTCTGAATTGACAGTCAACATACTCACTGCGAAGGTAAAGACCTCTTGTGACTCAAAACCTTCTGAAAAGAAATTAAAAAAATTTACCATCAATGGTGCAACTGTCAATTATAATGCCCAAGAATTCTAATCTGATGCTTGGGGAAAAATGTTTCTCATGACCCAGTAGAAATACCAAAAGAAAACCTTTAAACTGCCTTACAATTGGCTTTATCAGGAGGACCAACTAATAATAATAAAACTTTATTTGTATAGCGCCAACATATTCCGCAGCGCTTACATAGACGGGGAATACAGAAAGACAAAATACAAAAATTACAGAACCACGGTTACATAGTAATCAGTTGATTGATACAATAGGGGTGCAGGTCCTGCTCCAATGAGCTTATATACTACGAATAGTTGGGTGATACAGAAGGTAAAGGGGCTGGAGATATGCACTGTATGGCAAGGTGGAGAGTGAGGGGTGATATACACATAGACAATGGTCAGACATTTAGCTGTGTGATGGCAGAAGCGGTATGACTGCAGGAGCAGTTTATGATGGCTAGCAGGGATTACAGTCAGTAGGGCAGAGAGCATGTTATCAGGCGGAGTACAGAGGGGTTTGTTTAGGGAATGCGGTATGCCTCTCTGAAGAGGTGCGTTTTTAGAGCACGCCTGAAGTTCTGCAAGTCCTGGATTGCTCGAATAAAAATCATCCAAATGTTGCCCCAGGATGAAACCAGCACAATATGAACACTCGTCAGTACTTACAATTCTCCATTTGCAATGATTCCCATTAACTGCAAAGCACATCCCTTTTCACATCCCAGATATTGAGGTGCCCCGAGGATGCACCCTAAAGACCACTTAATTACACTGATATAAAACCAAATTCAGCCATAAACATCCTTCACATCCCATTTTAGATTGGGGTAAATCACCTATTTTTGATGGAATCTCTTGTCTTATGAAAACCAGGAGATCCCAACAATTTGTCTATATGCTGAAACAAAACCTGACCTAGAAGTCGAGGATCGTCCAAACAATACATCAGCAAAAACACAGAAAGCCTGTAACCAATTACTAAAAGATCTGTTTCTTAGGTAATTATCCTTTTATTAGCTTCTTTTACTGAAGGTAACAATGATAAAGCAAGTAACTATAGAACAAATCCGATTAACCCCAGCAGCATTCCAAACCACTGGCTGCTCCAACTCTGCAGCACTCAGAGGTACCGCCAACAGAGTTACCTCAGAAATGCCACCAACTTTCTCTCAAGCAGAGCTCAGAGGTGCCAACTGCAGTGAGTTACCACCAGTTACTAATCCTCTCCCAAACAGTGAGAGACCTCAGAAATCCACCCAGATCAAATCAGATATATAATCTCATACGGAGTGGAATTAGCCCTAGATGCTCCAGTCTACTAACAACCACTCCATTTTTATACCCACAGCGGCAGGCAGCAAGCCATTTTCGCAGTTCCGCACTCCCTATTAATAAAACACATCTGTTAAGACATAAATTCCCCATCTTCCCTGAACCAGCCCTTAGCTGAAAAAGCCTAGGAAGGGTTAACACTGACACATTTACAACTGATCAATCTACCTAAACTAGTATACAGGATAAAGCCTTCTATACACCACTGCCAGTAACCAAGTACCAGTGCAGGACTTGGTGTTGGCATCTGGTGGGCACTGTTCCTTCTGGTGTTGGCATCTGGTGGGCACTGTTCTCGCTGCCCGGTCTCAGTCGCCTCCACTCAGATGACGGTAAAGGGTGTCTCGCTCCTTCCGTGTTCGCTTCGCTGGCGGTTTTCTACCGACAAATCCTCCTCAGATACAAGTGTTCACACAATGTCCTCTGCCTGTTCAGTGCTCGTGACAGGAATTGTGAGAGGAAAGCTTGTGAGGGAGATGCAGCCGCCACACTAGTAGCTCTCCAAGAACTGGAGGAGGCGGTTTCCAGAGCAAAGCCACCCAGCAGGAACCATTAGCCTTCAGTTCCCAATAGAGTCCATAAAAGAGCAAGGAAGTGGCAGCAGCAATGGTGGAGTACAAATAAAAGAATCCCCTTATTGCTCCATGATATACAGGTCTTGTGAGGAGCTGACAGGAACAGGGAGCCTTCACTTGGATTCAGTAACTGCTCACAATCTTGTGGTGCTGTATTAACACCTTAAGGACCAGGTTGTTTTGTACCTTAAGGACCAGACATTTTTTAGGGATTTTAACCATGTGGCGGTTTTACTGCTCCTTTTTTTTTTTTTTTTTTCCTTTAGCTACCAAAATTATTTTTGCTGCGTGTTTTTTTTTTTTTCCCATGACATATAGGACTATTTTTTTAAATATCTTTTTCACTGACTTTTCTTCCCGTTTTATTGGGGGAAAATACAAAAAAAAACTTTTTTTTTTAATGGGGTCCTCTATTTATTTTGGACATTTTGATATATAGTATGTATGGTTTTGGTTTACAGAGCGCGTACGGCAACAGTTTTTGTTGGCGTCTGCTTTGTGTTATTCTTTCTTTTGTATGTATTTTATTGAGTTATTCTGTCTTACAGATGTATGTAATTGTGTTTTTTTTTTTTTTTTACTATCTGTGTCACCCATGATGTTATATAAGACCTCTGGGGGACCTTTTTAAAAAAAAAAAAAAAAAAAAACTTTCTTTGACCCTTTCCCACTGTAGCTGGGGCGTCCATAGGAGCCCTAGTTACAGGGGAAAGCAACCCCTGTGGTGACATTAGTCACCTGCAGAGCTGCCAGGGTCTAGTCTGACCCTCCAGCTCTGCATAGCAGGGAATCCCAGGAGGTCATTGAGCACTGGATATGGGGGAAGCTGGGGGCAGGAAGGGTTAAAAACCCCTCCTGCCTTCTGCTCCGGGTTATCAGCTGTCACTAACAGCTGATAACCTGTTCCTGCCTCTCTGACTGATTGCAGAGGCAGGAGACTTGGAGCACCGCCGTAATTTTACTATCGGCAGTGCTCTAAGCCCAGGACCAGCTGCCGTAAATTTACAGTGGCTGGTCCTAAATGGGTTAAAAAAAAAAAAAAAAAAAGACCTGAAGCCCCCGTCCTGTCAGCACCTCCTTATATCAGCTCTCTCTTCCTCTCACCAATCGTTCCCACCAATCGGCTCCTGTTGGTAGGGCCAGAGCTTCACAGAAGGATCCCTCAGGCATATATCTATATTCATCAGCACTATTCAGCAAATCCAGCAACCTGATTGGTTCTGATTGACAATTCCAGCAACCTGATTGGTGAATAGTGCTGATGAATATAGATATATACATGCCTCAGGCTTCTTCCCAACATTTTTTTTTTTCAGACCAATCACCATCCATCCTAGGGCTCCAATGTTTCCCCAGCAACCTCCAGCCAAAAAACATCTATTAAACACCTATCTAATAAGCCAATACTCTAACAATGAATGCCCAAAAGACCTTTTAAAACCACTTCAGCTTAGATTCCATAAGACCTCAGTCCCCAATTGGCCTGCGGCCGTACACTCATTTTGAACGATGATAGTTTTGTGTAACGCAGCATAATGGTGCCCTCAATTGGTAGATGCCCCTTTTGATAGTAGTGACCACAATTAACAATAGTGCCCCCTTTAAGGCCGCCTGCACACAGATGGATTTTTGCTGAGGAATCCATGGCAGGCGTCCGCACCACAGATTAGCAGCAAATGCCATCCATATCATGCTATGGAAAAACACTTTTTCCTGCACACTTGTAGAAACCAATTGCAGTTTTCGCAAGTGAAAGAAAAATAGCAGCATGCGTTTATTTATTTCCCCCGCGGATGGCTTCCCTTGAAGTCAATGGAAACCGTCCAGCCTGTCCGCAATTAACATTGCAGACAGGTCATGCATTACACATCACCTAGCAATGGCGCTGGTAAAAAAAATAATAAAACTCTGACCTCCACATGTTTGACAGTGAGTCACTAGGTAAATCCGCAGTACAGATGAAGAAGCAAAAATACAGGTACACGTGGATGCCACAGCTGTTGGGCTCTGATTCCACTGAGGGCCCCCACGTGTGCAGGCAGCCTAACCGTGCCTCTATTTAAAAAAAAGTGTGTGTGTGTGTGTGTGTGATATTGCCTACCCCCCTTCCCATGCCAAGTGGAGCTCAGCCTCCGCCGCTTTAGTGAAGGGGATCCCTGCAGCGGCCCACGTGATGCAATGACATCATAGTGCTGGAGACCCATTCCAGTGTTCTCATTGGCACTTGGCCCCAGATGATCCGATGCATGGGGCTAAAGATTCGGGGCTTAACCTCTGAATACCTGTTGCAATTCCACAATCAATTTTACTTGGGGGCAGAAAAAAAAATCTATTATACATACAAGTGAGTGAGATTAGTTTTCAAGTCTCGGCCTTCCGGCTTGTACTTCTAACTGCTACAGAAAGTCTTGCGTCTATTACATGTGTAAATATATAATTTAACTACTTTCTTTCCCCAGCTATGCAATCCTCCTTTATCTTATTAGAAAGTTTAAGACCCCTGATCATTGGTACCCATCAGACCTCCAGAAACGGGCGCGTGTAGATGAGTACCTTGCTTGGCACCTCACTAATGCTCATCCAGGTACTTCCAAGCTGTTTTGGCTCAAGGTAAATATGTCTATTAAAATAAGATGTGCTCCCCACCCCCATGCAACAATGTAAATGAAGTCTCAAGTATTCCATCAATATCCAGAGAAAGCATTCATACTTGGTTTGTAGGGGTGGGGTGTTTGTCCAGTGTCCTGGAACTACTCAGAAGCTTAATGAGAGAGTAAGCCAAGACTAATGTATGCTGCAACTGACCAGGATAAAGCCACTAACAACCAAAACGCTGTTGGAGGAGACTTATTGTCTTAAAGGGATGTCTTAAGTTAATGGAAACCCCTGTCACCTCGTCCCCATGGTATAACACAAATCGGCAGTTCTCCCTTGTTCATCCACCACAAGCTCTAGCCTCCGCAGTCTGTTTACAGACATCAGTGACAGCAGCCAATGACTGTGTTCAGCCACAATCGTCCATCGCTGTCATTGGCTGCTCCAGCTTGTTGGTAGGAGGGCTCGGCATGCAGAGTGACATCACAGGGAGACCGGAGCTGGTTGCGGAGGACGGATGGGGGAGCAGGTAGAGGTGAGTAACATTTATTTTATACCATGGGGATCTGATGATGGGAGGGTGTCTGGAACTCTGACAACCCCTCTGGCACATGTTCTGCCTGGTCTAGTGTTCAACTTACCACGGTGGCAGAAATCTAATTTATTTATTTTTTTTTTTTAATACAAATCTCAATGAGACTTTCTAATGTTAAAATCGCAAGTTTGTGCGCTGCGATTTTCACATTAGAAAGTCCCATCGACATTTGCATTTTAAAAGAAAGCGCTAGTGCGTAGGAGCCTTGAGTCCTATTGGCTATCTACACTCTCAAGCCACATTTTCATACTTGTGCATTTTAGACATTGTGTCCAATTTGACAACCTGTGCACAACATGTACGTTCTTTAACCCCTTCCCGTTCCAGGGCGTAAGTTTACATCCTGGCAGTGGGGTACTTCCCGCAACAGAACGTAAACTTATGTCCTGTGGATAGCGCGAGATCTCGCGCTGTCCCGCAGTGGGAGCCGGCTGTCAGTCACAGCCAGCCTCCCGCTGCAACAGCGGGGGTGCATCAGAGATGCGCCCCCGCTGTTAACTCCTTCCCTGCCGCGATCTATGTAGATTGCGGCATGGGAAGGGTTCACAGAGGGAACACGCTCCCTCTGTGAAGTTGCCAGGCTCTTGCGATATAATCAGAGAGCCCAGCCTGTTGCCATAGTGCCATAGCCTATGATCGCTGTATAAGCGATAAGGCAGGGCAGTAGACCTGCCATGCCTTATCACAGCGATCATCAGTGGTATGGTGTAAGTCCCTCAGAGGGACTCATTGTGTGTAGTAAAAAAATAAATAAAAAAAAAATTTTAAAAATGGAAAAATTTAAAAAAACCTTTTTTTTATGCTTTCTCATATTGGCATAAAGGTATAAAACCCCACATATTTGGTATTGTCGCGTCCGTTACAAAGCGTACAATACGTTGCACATACTTTTGACTGTGCACGGAAAAAAGCGTTTAAAAAAAACTAAACTGAGGCAAAATGCTAATTTTTAGCATTTTGCCTCCCTAAAAACGCAATAAAAGTGATCAAAAAAGCCATATGTATAAAAACTACGACTCATCGCGCAAAAAATAAGCCCTCATAAAGCTCCGTACATAAAAAAAAAAAAAATAAGACTTTGAATGCAGCAATTTAGAAAAAAAAAGATTTCCAAAAAAAGGGTTTTTATTGCAGAAAAGTGGAAAAACCTAAAAAAAGTAAGAATTTTGGTATCCCTGTAACCGTACCAACCTGCAGAATAAATGGCTTGTCATTTATGCTGCATGATTAACACTGTAAAAAAAATAATAATCCATGGCAGAATTGATGCGTTTGCTCTCCCTGCTATCATAAAAAATAAGTTTTACAATATAGTCAATGTACCCAAAAATGGCACCGATAAAAGAGTTCGCCACGCAACAAATAAGCTCTTACACGGCCGCATCGACAGAAAAATAAAAAAGTTATGACTTTTGAAAAATGGAGAAGAAAATCCCCCCAAAATCGTTACGTCCTTAAGCCCAAAATAGGCCATGTCATTAAGGGGTTAATTTAAGCTAGCACTCTAGCGAAATATAAAAACTGCTATATACTCTGGGCAGACTTGCTAAAGACTTCTGACCAACACTGTTTTAACCCAAGATTAAGAAAATGACAAAGGGGGGAGGGGTGTTGATCAGTAAAATATGACTGGTTACATATTGTGGTGGTTTTCGTCAAAACCTCAGAATGCTTGTGCAAAAAGCTTCAGTAACACCATGAGGGTTATAAATCGTTATTTATATTCTACATTACATAGTTAGATTTGATTAACGCAGCACTTACAGAGGTTTTGTCCTCGCTAATCTTCTCCAGTTCCCCGGGTCTCCTCACCACCAGTCAGCCAGATCCTCTTATTATGACGCGTCCATTCTCTGCATTCTTCTTCTGGCAGGTCAGTGTAGGTTACGTCACTAGTGATGTAACGTTCACTGCCTAGCAGGGAGTGCCAAGCTATTGCCGAACTGCGACTGCGTGCTTTCTCGCTGCGAGTGTTCATATGCTGTTGCAGAGATACAGCGTGCATGCACAGTCTCTGCAATAGCTCGGCACTCCCTGCTAGGCTGTGAATGCTACACTACTAATGACGTAGTGTACACTGACCTGCAGGAAGGAGACTGGATGAGAATGGATGCTTCAGCACTGGAAGAATTATTGGACAGCTGGAGGTGAGGTGACTCAGGGGAACTGCAGAAGATAGGAGAAGATGCAGTAAGGAGACTGCAGGGGGAGGAATAGGTAAGTATTTTTGTTTTGTTTTTTTTCTTCTCTTCCTCCTAATGGCAGAACCCTTTTTAACATCAGAATCTCAATGTCAAATCTGCAGTTTAGTACAAGCAAATGGAGTTTAATAAAACATTCACTGTTGTACAGCATTAAAAATATATGGTGTATTAAGACAGGCTGCAGCTAGTAGGGCACTTGTGTTAGAGAAATCCATGCATATGGCAAATCCATCACTTAACTATTCTAAAGTAGCTTTCTTTTTGCTCTAGGGCATGACTCCATATGTCACTGGGCACGAGGTAAACCCTGAGAAGCTAAATGCTGCTCTGTGTGAGTTTAAGACCATTTCGACAACCATTCAAGATGTATTTCTGCAGGACAAACCATTCCTTGTTGGCGATGAGGTCTCTATTGCTGACGTGGTAGCTTTGGCCGATATCGGACAGGTGAGCAAATACTGATCAACCATGATATTAAAGCCACTAATGGGTGACCTGAATATCATTATCTTGTGACAACTGCATCCATCAAGGGGTTGGATTTATTGGGCAGGAAGTGACCATCACTACTTGGAAGTTGGGTTGGGGAAAAAAAAAAGGTCTAAGTAACTTTGACAAGGACTAGATAACTGGGTGTCGGCACATCTCCAATTTGACTAGTTTTGGAAGGACAACTGGCAAGCACTGGATACAAAAAGGACCAGTCTTTGGAAGGACAACTGGCAAGAGTCCTGGGCACCCAAGGCATCAGTGATGTGCTTGTGGTGCAAAGGCTAGCTGGTCTGCTCTCAGAAGAGCTACTGTAGCACAGACTTTTGAAAGGTAAGCTATTGCTGGCAATTCAAAATAATGATCCGCGCCACCAGGAAATAAATAGTGAAAAGGACTCACCTGGTGCCCAGCGGGGTTCCCATAGACCAGACGATCATACGGGAGCTGCCCGCTGGCACCTGTAGTCCAGGTAGACCCGTAGTAAATGAAGAGAATCCCAATATCCTTCGATGAGGAAGGAGAGTCGCCAGGAAAGAAACAAAACCCCAAAGGGAGAAAATCCCCTCAATGGGTTAAAAGATAAAGTTCCAAGGCAAAAAAATCTTTCCGCGCTGCTGTCGAGTTTCTCTTACGAGAAAAAAATGAATATAAACTGTCGTAGCAGACAGTAATTGAACATATAATTCACTGGTTTTAATTCCAAAGAATAAAAATACAAAGCATGCTGCAGGGAATAGCTCTGCAGCAAAGGTCTTTACAACGCGTTTCAGCGTTCTATAAAACGCCTTTGTCAAGTATAAATAACATACAAACAATCCCACATTATATAGCAAGTCTTACCTCTCCGGAGGTGGGAGTTCCCAGTAGTTCGCGCTCGCCTCCATGCCGTGTCGCTATGGCGCGGCATCAAAGCGTCATGAATGAATAACGGAGAGGGTGTTCCGGCGTAAATGTGACAAAGGCGTTTTATAGAACGCTGAAACGCGTTGTAAAGACCTTTGCTGCAGAGCTATTCCCTGCAGCATGCTTTGTATTTTTATTCTTTGGAATTAAAACCAGTGAATTATATGTTCAATTACTGTCTGCTACGACAGTTTATATTCATTTTTTTCTCGTAAGAGAAACTCGACAGCAGCGCGGAAAGATTTTTTTGCCTTGGAACTTTATCTATTGCTGGCAATGATAGACATCAGAACATATTGCATAGCTTGCTGTTGGTTGGGCTATGTAGCCACAGACTGACACCTGGTCACCAGCCAAAATGGCTATAGTGTGAGCGTCAGAACTTGGACAGTGGAAGGTGGCCTAATCTGATCCTTGTTTTCCTCATGTCGCTGGCTGGGTGAACACCTGTGGATGAAATGGTACCAAGAGACACTATGGGAAGTAGGCAAGCTGGCCAGTCATGTGACTTGCTGGCCAATGTTCTGTTGGGAATCTTGGGTCCTTGCATTTACTTGGATGTTACTATGACTCTACCAACAGCCGGCTTCCACTTGTGCGCTGCAGGTAGGTGGAATGAGTATTCCACCTACCTGCAGCGCCCAAGTGGAAGCCGGCTGTTGTCGGTGAGACTACGGGGTTCTCAAGATGGTTATCATAGGTGGCTCTGATCTCTCGCCAACAATGGCAGAACGTGACCCAGCTCTGTCACACGCAGCACAAAAAGAACAGGCAGATGTAAACTATAGTGAACAGTCCTATCAGTGTTGTCATGTAACGCCAGTACTTCTTTTCGAGTAAACTGTTGCTATGGGAGCTGCTGGAAAAGGGAGGGAGTTTAGCAGGAGCTTTGGTACAGTAGCTTCTCTAAGATCTCTTGATATACGGTAAGTGACAACTACTTGGATTATGGTAGAGCAGTATGGACATTACTAAACCGTTTTCTACTCCAACTTTTTGTTTGTTTTTCAGACATGTGTATCTGGGCTTGATGTCTTTGAGGACTATCCTAAGTTGGCAGCTTGGAAGCAAAGAGTGAAGGAGGCAGTTGGAGTAGAGCTATTCAACGAAGCACAGGAGGGAATAGCTAATTTTAGGGAGATGCAAAAACAAGCTCCTCCAGAGATGGAGAGGTTTAAGGCCAGAGTAGAATATTTCAGTCGCTGATAAGTCATTCCAAAAGTTACAAGCTACTTTCCAATCTCTTGTGAAAAAATGCTTTGTCTAATAAATGCCATAACCATCAGTGTGACCTCAGTACATGCTGATATTGCAGAAGTGACCAGCATTTAATAATAAAATTTAAAAAGGTAATAAGTGTGTAGGCTTTCATGTTTGGGGTTTTGCTTTTTTCTTATCTGTCATGTTGTGATAACTGTGTTGGCCCTGTTCTATACCACAACTGTACAAGGCTATCTTATTGCTGCTTTGACTGCAGCATCTCTAGTGCAGAGACCAGGTGGAGCACGAGCCAAGATCTGCCAGTAGTGTCAAGGAAACCACATTGTGGTGACAAGTCTAGATGGATGTCCATGTGACAGTCTTTGGTGCCTCTGCCTGTTTAATAAATACTTGGGGCTCCTTCACACAGTATCTGCATGTGCAATATGCAAAGAATAGACGCCATTGATTTCAATAGGTTCATTTACATGTACAGGGAAATACAGCAAGCTCTACTTTCGTGCATAGTTGCACCCCAAATGTCTCCATAGAAGTCTATGGGTGGGGGTGCAAGTAAATGCATGAGGTATAAGCCTGAAAACTGCACAATTTCACAAGAAAAACATATGGAACTCATTAGGCTAAATACATTTAACTCAGGGAGTGCCTGCCACGTGCAAATGAACATGGCCTGTGAGTGCAAGAAATACGCTGATATGCACGCAAAAGACTTGTTCACAGTGCAAATGCGTCATGCAGAGTTGCACATATGCTCATGTAAAGGAGCCCATAGGATGCATAAGACTTAAACTGAAAGGGGTGTAAACTAAAGCAATTGACTACAAGTGAATGTACCCCTAGGCTTCATGTCCATGGGTGGTCTCATGCGGGAGCCAAATCTGACCATGGCCGAGGACCCTGCGTACCTGTCCAGGTGTGGAGTTCTTCAAACTGCTGCCTTGCCGTGGAATCCGCGGGCCATCTGCAGTGCCAATTGGGGACGGGGTGCGGATCGGCTGGAAGCCGTCCACACTAAAATGAAGCATGCTGCGGTTTTGTTTTCTTTTGTTTTCTTTTTTTTTTGACATGTGGAATCCAGAAAACCAATCCACTTGTGTAAATCCAAGTGTGAACGCCCATGCTTCCCTATGGGCGGCGTGACCTGCGGATCTTCCACAATTCAAATCCGCTGTGAACATAAGGGCCTTGAGCTATGTTTTTGTATACAGTGGATTTTCTGTGCGGCTCTTCTTCAGAGAAGATCTACAGCCTTTACAGGAGCAGTAAAGGGGATGAGATTTCTTTAAATCTCATCCACACGCTGCAGAGCAAATCTGTACAAAACTGAGTGGAAATCAACATTGTGTGGATTTTAGGTCTGCAGTGTCAAGCATTGCGTGGGTTTTTTTGGAATGTCCACTGTGGACATTCTGCAACAAATCATCCTGTGTGGGCATGGCCTAAGGCTGCTTTTACACAGCCGAGAAACTATGAACCTCATTCTCTTCATTGGAATCATAGGACATGCAGTGTGTATGTATCTTCACGTTCCTCAGACCGCATCACCCATTGATTTTGATAGGACCTCTTAATGCATGGCTATCGCATTGAAATCGATGGGGAAACTTCCAGTCCTTTACCGCGTGTGAGGATCTGAATTTCACGGATGCAAGGTGGTTTTGCATGACAAATCACCTCTCGGGTAAAAGGCAAGTACACGAGCACAATATTGGGCAGAGTTTACCAGTTTCACACAGGGTGGAATAGGTCTGTGCTGACAATTGCTGCAAAGTTATCCCCATGGGGCTCAAATTCCACATCTGTCAAAATCCATGTGCCTTTATTGGCAGATTAAAATCTGCTGTGAATTTCTAACATACCAGAGATGGAAATCTGCAATTAGTCTGCTGAAAAGATGCAAGAAACTCTACAAAATGTTCTGCAGAAACAATCTGTGCTAGACAAAATCCACAACTACACGGCATCCTGTGGAATAATCATACCTGTGTAATAGCACCATTTGGGCGCTTTCAGATGCCAGTTCAGTGTTTTTGTTTTTTGTGAGCCAAAACCAGGAATGGAGAGAAGGTATAATAGAAAGATTTGCATGTCTTCTGTATTTTGGACCCACTCCTGGTTTTGGGCTACAAAAAAACAGAACATAAAACCTGTTGCGTGAAAGCGCCCTTAGGGCTCACTCACATGGGTGTATGTTGCCTACATTTTTCATAAGCCTAATGTGTTGCTAAAAGCCCATTGATTTTTATTGGGCTATGGCATTACATCATACTGTGCAGGGACTGGACAGGCTTCTATCAAGCCTGTCCGGTCAGATTGTGGGACACTGTGCGGTTGCTAGGCAGCCGGGGGCCTTCTGAAGGGCCCTACGGCTGCCTATGCAGAGCGCCTATCAAGCCGTGCGCTTGATAGGCCCCAGGGCTGCCTATGCAGAGTGCCTTTCAGAAGACCCCCGGGTGCCTAGCAACCGCACAGCGTCCCGCGATCTTATCGTGGGGCAATGTACGGTTACGGGACCCCTGAACGTCGGGTGCAGACTGTTCTTACAGCGGACATCCGGTGGCAGCGGTTCCAACCAGCCGCGCCGCTTTTTGGAACTGTTAACGCTTTAAATACCGCTTTCTATTCTGACAGTGGCATTTAAAGTGTTAACAGTTCCGACAAGCAGCTCGTCAGGACTGCTGCCGCCGGTAAGCACAGCCAGCACCCGACGTTGTATGGAGCGGGATCCACCCCGCAATCCTTCTCCATACAAGCATTTGTTCGGACATACGAACAAATGTACTTGTGAACAGACTCCTGGAATGGAACATGTTCACAAGTAGGGGACTACTTGTATAGCAAAAAAAAAAGTTATTCCATTCAGTGGTGTCCAGTGTTGTATTGTGGAACATTTTGCAAACCTACTATATAGCCAAGAAACCAGCTCCATACATGACTTGGTTATCAGTACTATTGTGATTGGAAATGACAGAACTATAATATATGCCTCTCTTGAATTGTTCTCCCAGTTCCTGGCAACGAGAAGGATTCCTTTACTAAAGGATGTCATTCACAAGGACCAGATGGGATTCATGCAGCCCAGGGAGGCATGGGATGAGATCATCAGAGATTCATTTAATTTATCCAGCACTTACAACCAACACGCCCATGTTCTTGTTATCGACTGATGCCGACAAGGAGTTTCATCGTGTTAACTGCCATTTCAAGTTTGAAACTCTTGCACCCCTCTGCTGTGATGAGGGTCAATGGTCTTTTGTCCTCTCTGATCTTGATTTCTAACGGCATGCGTCAGAGTTGCCCGCTATCGCCTTCAATACTTATCCTTTGCTTAGAACCCTTTCTCTCCTGGCTATGATCCAATCCAGATATAAAGGGCATATCAACAGGAGCTGTTACATATAAGGTGGCCGCTTATGTAGACAACCTTCTATTTTTTAACTTAGATCTCCTGGTGTCTCTCTCCCGAATTTAATGTCAGAATTGCATGTGTATGCTGATCCCTCCAATTTTAAAGTCAATTACCGAAACTTTGAGGCCCTAAATGTAACTAACAGCAACTCTGGTATCGGATCTGTCTAGTGTTTTTTTTACAAAATGTGAGAGGGTGTCTGTATGAAATGGAGAAGAGGGTCTCTGCAGTGGAGGATAAGATCCAGCCGGTTCCAGCCAAAATACAAACAGCAGTCCGAAAAGCTGATTTATGTCACTCCAAAACAGACGACCTCGAAAACCGCCTACAGCGAAATAACATTCGCATTATTGGTCTGCTGGAGAGAGCGGAAGGCTCATCTCCAGAAATTTTCCTACAACAATGGCTGAAATTGACACTAGGGGATAATGTTTTTACAGCTATGTTTGCAGTTGAAAGAGCCTATAGAGTGCCAACGAAGCCACCTGCACCAGGTGCACCCCCAAGACCCACTACTGGCACGTCTCCTTAACTGCCGGGACAGATAGATTGCCTTGTGACAGGCGCGAGTGAAAAGCCTCATTACACACAAAAATGCAGTGGTGTCAATATTCCCTGATTTTTCAGTGGAATTACAGAAACAATGGGCTACATTCATTGAAATCAAAAAGAAATTTAAACAACGAGGATTTCCATATTCTATGGCATATCCGGCAAGACTGCGAATTGTTTTAGAGGGAAAAGCAGTGTTCTTGCACTCACCGGAGGAAGCTTCGGACTGGCTACGACAACAGATAAGAGACTAACAGAATAAGATTCTTAATATTATACCCATATGGGGAGGACGGGAGAGTAAAGAAAGTCTAAAGTGCAGATGGTACTTTGTTCTCCTGCAGGAAAAAGTTTAAGTTGCCAGATGTTGACTTGTAGTACGGGGGAGAAAGGAAAAATGTTATATTTGATATTTATATGGTGTAAAGGTGGGAGGGGGAACAACAATCGACCCCCAAAATAGAATATACAGACAGATATTGCTACGTTGAACATATATGATCGACCTGACGATCAATGGTGTCTCAGCCGGGGGTTCCCTCTCTATCCGCTGAATACTAGAGTGTCTATAAAACTGTTTTAATACAATAGAGCAGAAGTGAGAAAGGAGGAATAGAACATTTGTTCTATAATTTGCGGATTTTCTGGAAAATGCATTATCAGCTGCACAAGCTGTTTTGTTGATTTAAGTTATGATAAGTGTTGATGTGTTTTGGTATATATATTCCTCAACTGTTACTAGATATACATCACTGCATTTACCGGGAGATAAAAGTATAGAGATGTACTTTCCTAACACACAAACTGATAAATATAGATGTCATTGAAATGTATGACTTGGAAAGTGCGAGGACTAGGTACCCCAACTAAAAGATCAGCGGTGTTTTCCTATATCAGACAATTTACTCCCCATATCATTGGCCTACAGGAGATGCATCTAATTTTAGATAAGCTAGATTGTCTGAAATAACCCTGTCACTCCCTGCACACCTCTTACTCTAGGGGCATTTCGCTCTTGGTCCATCGTACTTTACGTTGGAACCCGATAAACACCCATAGAGACCCAGAGGGTCGATTTGTTTTTGTGTACACCGAGATTAACGCTAGACAGTATGTTATTCTATGCATCTATCACCCCCTACACGATAATATGCATGTACTACAAGCGGCGGTCATGTTTGTACATCAATATCCACTAGCAGAGGTCATATGTATGGGGGATTTTAATCAAATTATGGACCCTACAAAAGACATTTGCTGTGCAGCAGTTACCTGCGGCTACACGTGATTCTCCAATTAAAGAGATGTTTGGTGGAGTGGGATGGGTCGATTTATGGCGTTTTAAACACCCAGATGTTTGCGAATACATGACAGCCCTCAGGTGGAGGGTCCCTTTCTCGTATAGATTACATATTCGGATCACCACACTCACTTTGTATTTGACCTCAATAATACATGGTAATAGAGGGATATCGGATCATTATCCAATCCTGCTTACACTACAGTTCCCAGGAAAGTATTTTACCCCTACCTGGAAACTCAACCCCTTTTGGCTAAAGCTGATAGGAGCACAAGACCGAATACCAGACCAAATAAATATGTTTCTCCAAGTCGATGAGCAAGAAACATGAGAAACATTAAAATGGGATACTATGAAAGCCTATCTTAGAGGCTGTTTTAGATCAACCATATAAAACTACCTCACAGGCTGACCTGATGGAACAACAAGTGGCTGATGCAGAAAGACAATATATTGCAAACCCTACAGACACTAATAAAATACAAGGGCTAGGACTGACTCACCTTTACAAACACCAGCTACATGTAAAAACCAAAAGGAAACTTTTCTTTACAAAACAATATATTTTTTTGAGATGGGCAATCAGTCCAGTCATCTCTTGGTCAATTTAATTAAACAGAATGGACAGTCTAATTCTGTGCTTAAGATTAAAGGGGTTGTCCCGCAAAAGCAAGTGGGGGTATACACTTCTGTATGGCCATATTAATGCACTTTGTAATATACATCGTGCATTAAATATGAGCCATACAGAAGTTATTCACTTACCTGCTCCGTTGCTGGCGTCCCCGTCTCCATGGTGCCATCTAATTTCAGCATCTAATCTCCCGATTAGACGCGCTTGCGCAGTCCGGTCTTCTCCCTTCTGAATGGGGCCGCTCGTGCTGGAGAGCTGCTCCTCGTAGCTCCGCCCCGTCACATGTGCCGATTCCAGCCAATGAGGAGGCTGGAATCGGCAATGGAACGCACAGAGCCCACGGTGCACCATGGGAGAAGACCTGCGGTCCACCGTGGGTGAAGATCCCGGCGGCCATCTTCGCAAGGTAAGTAAGAAGTCACCGGAGCGCGGGGATTCGGGTAAGTACTATCTGTTTTTGTTTTTTTTTAAACCCCTGCATCGGGTTTGACTCGCGCCGAAAGGGGGGGGGCTATTGAAAAAAAAAAAAACCCGTTTCGGCGCGGGACAACCCCTTTAAGGGTGCATTCATACGAACGTATATCGGCTCGGTTTTCACGCCGAGCCAATATACGTTGTCCTCATGTGCAGGGGGGGGAGGCTGGAAGAGCCCAGGAGCAGGAACTGAGCTCCCGCCCCCTCTCTGCCTCCTCTCCACCTCTCCACCTCTCTGCACTATTTTCAATGAGGAGAGGTGGGGCAAGGGTGGGGCTAATTCATGGACCTTAGCCCCGCCCCCGCCCCACCTCTTCTCATTGAAAATAGTGCAGAGGGGCGGAGAGGAGGCAGAGAGGGGGCGGGAGCCTCAGTTCCTGCTTCTGGCTCTTCCAGGCTCCCCCCGCTGCAGATGAGGAGGATGTATATCGGCTCGGCGTGAAAACCGAGCCGATATACGTTCATGTGAATGCATCCTAAAGCTGCTGATGGTCAATTACTGATAGAGGCTCAATCCATTTTAACCATATTTAAAGAATACTACACTAATCTATATACCTCTTCAAATAGCAAGTCGGTAATAGATAGTCTGGGTTATCTGGAAGATCTGGTTTTTCCAACCCTTTCATCAGAACAGGTAGATTTACTAGAGGCCCCAATTGAAATAGGAGAAGTCCAACAAGCCATAGAGGGAAATGGCGTTAAACAAATCTCCTGGACCGGACGGTCTCCCCCTGGAAGTATACCAGAAATGTATAGATCAGCTATCCCCAATATTATGTGATGCTCTACAATGGGGGTATCAGGGAAAATCCCTTTCGTCCTCTTTCTATTAAGCATCAATAATAGTATTGTTAAAACCAGGTAAAAATCCAGTTGAATGTGACTCATACAGGCCTATATCACTGCTCAATGTTGACTATAAATTACTGACTAAGGGTGCATTCACACGATGCAGAGGGGTGGAGAGGAGGCAGAGAGGGGGCGAGAGCTCAGTTCTTGCTCCTGGCTCTTCCATCCTCCCCCCCCCCCCCCCCCCCCCCTGCACATGAGGGCGACGTATATCGGCTCAGCGTGAAAACCGAGCCGATATACGTTCGTGGGAATGCACCCTAAGATATTGGCTACTAGACTGAATAGAGTAACTGTTTTTATAATTCATGATGATCAAACAGATTTCATGCCTGGGAAATTGACTACGATCAATATACGTAGAACTCAAACAATAGTACAGCTAGGCAGAAAGTATAACAAACCCTGGGCAATAGCATCTTTAGACAAGAAAAAACCATTCGATTCTTTGAAATGGAACTTTCTGGAGGCTTGTTTGATTCATTTTGGCTTTGGGCCAGTTTTTGGGATGGATCAAATTGTTATATGGGTTATCTATTGATAATGTAATAGTTAATGGTATACCATCAATGAAATTCCCACTGTCACGATGAACACGTCAGGGGTGTCCCTTATCCCCGGCCCTATTTGCAATAGCAATAGAGGCACTGACCATTCGCCTGCGTAATACCCCCGCTGTGACAGGAGTGCAATGGGAGGACAGGGAAAGTAAAGTTGGACTATATGCGGACGATATGGTTATATATCTCTGCAAACCTGAACACTCCTTCCCACAAGCCCTGAAGATAATAAATTGTTTCTCCAAATATTCCAGGTTGTATATAAATTGGTCTAAGTCAGCAATAATGTATACGGCCCGAGATCCAGTCGTGATCCCCTGTGTGCTTACTAGTGGACTATTGGAGGTAACTAAATTTAAATATCTAGGAGTTAATATAGTACAAGATCACGAAAATACCATAGCTGAGAATATAGACCCGCTATATGAATCAATAAGTGCTAAAGTCAAGATCTGGTCCGGATTGCCTCTCTCGGTGGCTGGCTGCGTAAATTTGATTAAAATGGTAATTCAGCCCAAATGTGTATATTCCCTACAGAATGTGATTGTTCCCAGCAAGAGAAACCACGTAATCTTTTAGATATGATACCTTTTAATGGCTAACAAAAACTACATGATGTAATAGCGAGCTTGCGAACCTCTCGGGTTCTTCTTCAGGTTAAAAATGGAATATATCTGAAGAGGCATGAATATTTATACACACTTATAACATACATACTTATGACAAGGCACAGACATGCATGTGATTGGTTTGCACTTAAAAGGAATTCTGCAACTTTTAAGTGCAAACCAATCACATCCATGTCTGCGCCTTGTCATAAGTATGTATGTTATAAGTATGTATAAATATGCATGCCTCTTCAGATATATTCCATTTTTAGCCTGAAGAAGAACCCGAGAGGTTCGCAAGCTCGCTATTACATCATGTAGTTTTGTTAGAAATTAAAAGGTATCATATCTACAAGATTACGTGGTTTCTCTTGCTGGGAACAATCACATTTTGCTCTACTGGCTAACACGGTACCAAACCTTTGTTTTCATTATACCCTACAGCACATACCCGTTAAGGTTCCAAAGAAATTGTTTCGAATATTAAACTACCTGATCATTCGATTTATTTGGGGCCAATCTAGATCCAAACTGGGACTTGCTAAATTACAAAGATCTAAGAGACAAGCTGGAATAGCGCTATCTGATTTTAAATTATATTACTTAGCAGGACAATTGCGAAATCTTCGTTCCTGGTTCAATGAGGGGGAGATGCCACTGATTGACTATTATTTGGCCAGTGAGGTAGCGGGACGAAATGTAATCGTTTTTTTGGAATACCCAGAATATACGAAGCCATCTAGACTGCTACCTATACATAGGCTGGCCCTATTGGTGTGGCGTGCAGCCAAGGAGGTCCAGCAGTTTACTGACATAATGACTGATACCCCTTTATGGGCAAAACCCACCCTGCTATCACTGCAATCACTGCAGGATGTTGGATATTGGGTCGCTCTGGGAGTGCAAGTACTGGGGGACATATATGAAGACAATATAATGCTATCCTACACGCAGCTGCAGGAAAAGCTACAGATGCCTAGATTACAGCTTTTTAGATATTTTCAGCTAAGGCATGCCTTGAATGCCCAGTTTCCACCAGTCTCTGTCAAAATTTCTAAGTACCCAATAGTGGGAATCCTTAAAAAACAGGGACGTAGGGGACTGATATCAATACTCTACACACATTTGTTGTCGGACAGAATGGACCACAACCCATTATCAGTTTATGATAAATGGAAAATTAATATTCCTACTTTGACAACAGTGGATTGGCAAGAGGCAATGGGATCACACCAACTAATATCACCGGCAATGAATAACAAACATACAATTATATATTATATATCAAGTGTATCTTACACCGTTTCATCTGAATAAAATGGGTAGAATTAGCACAACATCCTGCCATAGATGTCACCAACTAAATGCCGATTTTTGGCACTTACTATGGGAGTGTTCCTATGTAAAGAATTTTTGGGAAGAGGTATTCACTTTTCTTTCTGTGCTTCTGCCAATCCTTTTGGTCCTAGATCCCAAAAGAGCAATATTTGGACTGATGGATGAGGAAGCGTGGACCCGTCATGACAAGATATTCATCAGGGAGGTACTATTTTTGGCAAGGAAGCCGGAGGCTATGGGATGGATGGCAACGAGACCACCCTCCATCTCCTACTGGATGAGGTTAGTTGATACTATTATCCCCTATGAAAAGGTGATCTATCAACACAGAGGATGCCCTGATAAACTTGAAAAAGTATGAGGTTTATGGACAGGCTCACACAATACATTACAAGTCGAATAAATATAATCTTGGTAGCTAAATGAGGAAGAAATTAATACACAATGAACCAAACACATTAAAGGTTTTATTCTTCAAATGTTAAATGCTAATAAATAAGATGATGTATGACTATAACGTGATATAAAATACAGAACTAAATGTAATACTTGTTTTGCAATCTGCTAATAAAACAAAGTTAAAGAAAAAAAGGTTTTATTGTGGACGGAGATTGGATATCTGGCCATCTTCTGGCTAAAGTAACTGAGCCCTGCTTCCTTATGGCATGTCAAATTTTACAAGTTCATAATTTTTTGTCTTCACTGCCTCCTACAGCAGGTTACAAATATAGACGGACATGTTTTGAATACCTCTGCTTGTGACCTGGTGCCATTCAACATTCTCTTGCAGGTCTATACAGGTTACTGTTCTCAAACATACCCCAACTTTGTTTGCAACTGGGAAAGAGATCTGATGATGACATTTTCTGATGACCATAAAACTCATATTTACACAATAAAAATTTTATATAGCACTTAACCACCAGGCAAATGTTAACAGTCCAGTCACACTGGTTTATTCACATGGACAAAAGCAAAAAAGCAACTGTTTGTCTCCAGAATTGTCTCACAGAATTAGTAATCACAGCAGCCATGTTAATAGCTGTAGCAGTAGTGGGAGTAGTAGTAGCAGCAGCTCTCACACAGTTTCCCCAAGGATTTCCTTACAGACACTTGACCCAGCTTTTCAGAGCACACAATTTAAAATCCAGTGCAGGTCTCTCTCTGGCCTTCAGCCAATTTCGCCCTGAGTGTGGCAGGAACCCATACTTTTATATTACTGCCAAACCCACAGGTGTTTTCTCTAATTTCTGCAGCCTAAATGCCTGTCTTCATTCTGTGTACTGCAGTACCACACTCATAAGACTTCTATCGCCAGTAGAGTTCAAGAAGCATGATATAAGGTTCTTTCACATTAGTATTGCTTTCCTACTAATTTACATGTGTTGATGCCTTAACATAGTAACAAAAAAAATAGTTAGAAGCCAATTTTCCTCATTTTAAGGAAAAATTCGTTCCCAACTCCAAGTATGGCATTTGGAATAATCCCCGGATCACCAGCGCTTCTGAAGTAATTGATGACTATAACATATAATATTATTCCACTGAAGAAAGGTGTCCAGGCCTCTCTTGTGCTCTTTTAGTGAGTTTGCCATCACCACGGCCTCAAGCAGAGAGTTCCATAGTCTCACTGCGCTTACAGTAAAGAACCCCCTTCTATGTTGGTGTAGAAACCTTCCTTCCTCTAGACATAGAGGATGCTTTCTGGTTGCCGTCATAGTCCTGGGTATAAATAGTTGATGGAAGAGATCTCTGTATTGTCCCCAGATATACATAGTTATTTGGTCACTCCTCAGCTGTCTTTTTTCTAAAGTGAATAATCCCAATTTTGATAACCTATCTGGGTATTGTAGTCCGCTCATTCCATTTATTACTTTAGTTGCCCGCCTTTGTACCTGCTCAAGCTCTGAAATGTACTTCTTGAGTACAGGTGCCCAAAATTGTCCACAATATTCCATGTGTGGTCTGACCAGTGACTTGTAAAGAAGAAGAACAATGTTCTCGTCATGTGTTCCTAGACCTCTTTTAATGCACCCCATGAGCCTATTTCCTTGGCTTGGATAAACATAATTGGCTATCTACCACAGGATTTTCTCAATGTGGTGTGCATTGATGATTTGTTCTTTTGCAAATAAAATCTAAATCTTTTTCATCTACCGGTCAACAGTAAAAATACAGCACGCCCCTGCTTCTGCAATCAAGAAGTGAAAGTGGAAGTCTTTCTTTCACTATGTGAGTTGGCCGTCACGTGACCACCGGAGTCCCCTGTTACAGCAGAGCTGCAGGGTTCGAGCAGACTCTGATCAGCTCTGCCAGTGACTATTGTCACTAAAGGGGATGTTTTTCCTGTTCCTGGGGCTCCTATGGATTGCCCCAGCTACGGTGGAAAAGTGTGAAATTAAAAAAAAAAAAAACATGTAAATGTCCCCCGGAGGTCTTATATGAGTCTAGGGGGAACTGAGATGGTAAAAAAAAATAATTACATAAATAAGTAAAACAAAATGTCAGAATAAAATAAAAATATATACGGTATTGGTGTACCTTGATGCCACTGGAAGCCAGGGGTTTGACAGGGGTTGCAAGGAGTAATGCCCCTGTCACGCCCCTAGCTCCCAACTGGCAGATTTCTGAAAAATGTTACCTGCATCGGCAGTCTGCATTTGTGCCTGCTCTGGAGGGTTAGTGTTTGTCTTCCAGTTAGGCTAATATGTAAGCCTAACTGGAAAACTAACCCTAACCCTCTAGAGCAGGCACAAATGCAGACTGAGGCTGCTGCTAAGACCTGTATCTGTCCTGCGTCCGCTGCCTGTTGGTCACCTGGTGCCAGCACTGTGGCCAGCTGTCCTGCTGCTGCCGGCTCTTCTCATTTCGCCTGGGCCTGTCCTACTGCCGGCACCGCTGCTGTGTGTTGTCCACCTGCCACTGGCCCAGGCTCTCCTCCCTCTGGCGCCGCATGTCATCCTGGTGCCGCCACCGGGTCTCCTCCTCCTCACACCACCGGGTCTCCTCCTCCTCACACCACCGGTTGTCCTCCTCCTGACGCCGATCGTGTTGCTGCTGCTGCCCATGTTGCCGCTGTCCTCAGCGTGCAGGACAGGACTTGCCCACTGCCGGTCTCGCTCTCCTCCCCGACCAGGAGGGGAGGTAGGGGATTAAACACCCCCTAGCGAATCACAAGCTGGGGGTTGCTAACAAATGTCAGAAGTAGTGTAACTTCCGGTTTTGACATAATACACTAGTACCAATATATATATATATAAAAAAGAAAATAACCCAAAGTCGACACCGACCAAAACAGTCGCCGTATGCACCCTGTAATCCAAAACCTACATATTATATATCAAAACGTTGCAAACAAAATGATGAACCCATTCCTATAGTATGTTTATACAAAAATAAAGTAATTTTAAAAAAAACTATAAATGTTAAAAAGAATCATTTTTTTAAGCTTTATACCCCAAAAAAAAGTCAGTGAAAAAGATATAAAAAATAGCCCTATATGTCACAGAAAAAAAGGCAGCAAAAATAATTTTGGTAGCTGAAAAAATAGGGCAGTTAAGCCACCACATGGGCAAAATCCCTAAAAGGTATTGGGTCCTTAAGGGGTTAATTGTAACATGAGCCATGTGATTTATTTGATTATGTGAACTGTGTGTTTGGTGCAATATGTGGGCTGTACCATCGTCCACATAAAGTTAGACTGGGAACACTCTCAATCCTTTACCCGCTCACTTATCTACTAAATAACCAATACTTACAACTTCTTGTTTCTGCCAATTGTGGGGTAGGCCACAGCTTTTATTTATTAACGAATATCAAAAAACTTTATTGAAAAACTTTATTGAAAAAACCGTCCATGCTGTCCGTATGCTAAAACTTTAAAGTCCGTAAACAGTCCACTGAGGACGTTTGTAAGCCCCGTTCCTTCGGCTTGCAAACCCTCCTCTACTTCCTCACAGCATGGACAAAAAATCCGGGCCAAAACAGCTGTGACAACTTCCAACGATAGTCCTTCATAACCATCCCACCTCTCCCCTATCCCTCCAGGGCGGGTGGGCGGGTGTCTCTTCTCCAGTCTTCTCCCGTCTCTTCTTGTCTCACGACTGAGCTCCTTCCGCTCCCCCCCACCCTTTCTCTTCCTGTCTAAACTCCACCCCCCTTTTGCTCGCTCTACTTAACCCCTGCTGTACCTGTTCCCAGTCATGTGCCGCATCCTTAGTTAGCTCGCGGCATTCAAGACTGGGAACACTCTCAATCCTTTACCCGCTCACTTATCTACTAAATAACCAATACTTACAACTTCTTGTTTCTGCCAATTGTGGGGTAGGCCACAGCTTTTATTTATTAACGAATATCAAAAAACTTTATTGAAAAACTTTATTGAAAAAACCGTCCATGCTGTCCGTATGCTAAAACTTTAAAGTCCGTAAACAGTCCACTGAGGACGTTTGTAAGCCCCGTTCCTTCGGCTTGCAAACCCTCCTCTACTTCCTCACAGCATGGACAAAAAATCCGGGCCACACGGGATGTGCCGCGTTACTACGGCTCATTCCGTCCCCACCCCACCAACCCGAGCTAAAGCTTTCTCAACCCCATCCTGCAAGCCGGATAGGAACGTATCCAACCCTACATCATTGAGGTGAACACCGTCCCTCCTCAATGCCCCCTTTTCCTTCTCTTCCAGCTCCCAATGGCGCACCGCCACCCCTCCGATAGAGTGAACAAACTGCGACATCCGCATGTTGATCAGCCTCCTGGCTCTATCCACCGCTTCCAGGCTCCTCGCTCCATTCCAGAGCCTCCTCGCGACAATGTCCGACCACACAATGATGCATTCGTTAAAACATTCCCGAAAACGCAGTAAGTCCTGCTTCATGATGACCAACAGGTCTCGTGTCTTTGCTTTCCCGAGATCATTCCCCCCGGCGTGAACCACCAACACCACTTTCCGGTGGGTACTTCTGGCTATGTCCACCACCAGCTTCCACATGTCGGGCCATCTTAGCCCCCGGACTCCGTGCCAGGTTACGGATGTTCCGGGTAGGCCTAGCTCCGATCCCAACGGGCGTACTGCTGCCCTCCTTTGTGCCCAGTGAATATAGGAATGCCCGACTATGTGTACCTTCCACGGTTCTGCTGCTGCAAATAAAAAACAAGAAAAACAAAACAAGGGCAACCAACTTGAAGGACACTGCCTCACATTTAAAGAAAAACGAGGGGCCTTTTGACCCTAACTTAAATCTCGCACCGCCAGATCGGGTCGCACATAAGACTTATATGCCTGGGACTTCCATCTCCCAAGCCGTTTTACCCCGTCTTCGTTCATTCCACCCGCATCTGCCGACGTGGCCGCACCGATTCTGAAGGAGTGGGTTCCGAATTCCTTCGGATCGAGGCCCACAGACCTCAAAGCCGATTTTAACCCCGCCGTTACCTGAAACCTGGTGAGGGGGAGGCCGGATGCGTGAACCAAAAACTGCTCCCCCGCCGGCCTTGTTGCCATGTAACTGGCTACCGTATCTACTGGGCACCAAACGGCGCCTAGCCGCGAGATCGGCACCCACTCACCTCTACCGAAAACGTCGGTTTTTGATTTTTTAATCCTGACCCGTAGCCCGTCGTCTACCGGTACCACATCGTCAAACATAAGACCTCCCGGCATAAACTTGCTCTTCGGAACTAACTCGCCGATCCTGAGCGCCGCAAAAAATGCCAGCAAGAACGCCGTCCTAAACAGTAAAACCTCGTACCCGTTGCAACACGTGACCTCCAAAGTGTCCAATAACTTGCACAACAACTGGTAAGTAATCGGGCGGCGGGCATCAGAGCCGGCCTTTTCTTTCTTCCACCCGCGCACTATCTGGCGAAAAACGAACTCTTTTGTAACGTCTCTGAACCCGTGCAACTTTAGCAAAAAAGCGACGCCCGCAAGATGCTTTTTCGCCGCATCCACCGACGCCCGTCCCGCCCGTAGGGACGCTAACATATCCAGGGTAGCTGACCGGGCCCTCTCGCCCCCAGCTACCCTGCCATCCGTACAACACAACCATTTTTTCCACACCGCATTATAGTTTTTCCAGGTTCCCACTGCCACGGATGACTCGACAAGCTTCAGCAGCTCTGTTCTGCCAGATCCCACAAGAAAAGCGGGCAGCGTACTCCCAACGCATCCGCCTGAGGGTGCCGCTCTCTGAACCGCTCCATCTGCGAACGAGAGAGCGCGTCAGCTGCCACATTTTTATATCCCGGCACATGCTTTGACCGTAAATATATATTACGCTGTAAACATCTCAAGACCACATGTCTCACGAGTGCCAACACCGGTGGGGAAGATGAAGACTGCCGATTAATAATGTGCACCACCGCAGCATTATCAGACCAAAAACACACTTTGTGATCTTGTAACTCCTCACCCCATAGTTCCACAGCCACCACCAACGGGAAAAACTCCAATAAAGTAATGTTTTGATTCCACCGCTTAGTTATCCAGGATACTGGCCATGGTTCCCTGCACCAGTGGTTCCGGAAAATAACCCCAAATCCGGTAGACCCTGCAGCGTCCGCGGACAGGCTAAGACCTGTACCCGACCACTCTTCCTTAGGGCACACCACCTGCCCATTGAACGCTTCCAAGAAGATTTTCCATGTGTGTAAATCCCCTCGAATCCCGGGCGTGACTCTAATAAAATGATGCGGCTCCTTTACACCCACCGTCGCTAGCGACAGCCTCCGTGAAAAAACGCGACCCATGGGTATCACTTTGCACGCAAAGTTCAATAAACCCAAGAGGACCTGTATTTGGCGCAGCGTAACTTTTTTACACCATACGACATCGTTAACCGTCTGCCGGAGGCGGGCAATTTTTTCAATCGGTAATCTAAAACCATTTCCTCGGTGTCGATCTCGATTCCTAGGAAAGTTAACCTTGTCACCGGGCCCATGGTCTTTTCCTCAGACAATGGGACCCCCGCCTCCTGCATCAATGACCGAAATGTGCGTAACAAAAACTCGCAGGTGCCCGATGGCTCCGTACCGATAAACAGAAAATCGTCAAGGTAGTGCGTCACCGATGTGATGCCCGTTTCGAACCTGAGCATCCATTCCAGGAATGAACTGAAAAGCTCGAAGTAATAGCACGAAATCGAGCAGCCCATCGGCAGACACATATCATAAAAGAACTGGTTATCTACCTTGCAACCCAACAAGTGGAAACACTCAGGGTGAATTGGAAGTAGCCGAAAAGCCGACTCAATGTCGGCTTTCGCTAACTGTGCCCGCTTACCTGCTGCTCTGACCAAAGCGACCGCCTGGTCAAATGACGCATAAACCACCGATGCTTGTTCTTTTGTGATGCCATCATTTACCGACTCCCCTTTTGGGAAGGATAGATGATGGATCAATCGGAACTTGCCCGCCTCTTTCTTAGGGACTAGCCCCAACGGTGAGACCCGCAAGTTCGCGAACGGTGGTTCGTCGAAGGGGCCCGCCATGCGGCCCGCCGACACCTCTTTGTAGCGAAAAACCGACAGTGGCCCTCATTATAGAGCCAGCATGACCCGTTTTGCCGCGGAGAGGCCGCAGGGGGCTGTTGCCCGCCCCCCCGCGGCCCCCCCTTGAAAGGTAGGTTTCTGCGGGCGTTGGGCTAAAATGAGTTGCAACCATACATCGGTCGCTTTTGTCGCCCAACTCACGGCCGTACCCGACACGCGCCGACGAAAGTCCTCGTCATAGCGCCACCACGCGGTGCCTCCGTGCAACTTATATGCACTGAAAATGGTGTTAAGATATACCAACATCTCGGGACCTTTCTTAGGGTACTGTTGGCATGTAACGTACGCCAAAATCGTAAACGCTTGAACCCAATTACAGAAAGTCTTAGCGACCTTCGATTTTTTATCCACACGATCCGACACCCTCTCTTTATCCACCGTCACATGGTCCGGAGACAACAGAGACCATATATCCACATAAACACCTTTCCGGATCTTATCGAGTAGATCATCCGACACACCGACCCCCAAGGGGGCAACCCCGCAGAACAACGAGTCTGCGTATCTCAACCCTTCCATCGGGTCCACTTCACCTCCGGCTGTTAAGCCACCCTCCTGCCCCACGGGTGGGCCCGCGCCCCCCGGGGATCCACAGGACACCGATAAAACCTCTTTTTTATCCATTTTATTCAAAACCGATTTTAATACTAACACCAAATCGTTTTTCTCCGCCACCTTGGCGGGATCCATTACATTTTTCCAAGCATTTAAACAGTCTGACTCACCGGCACGACCGTCCTCCGGCATCGCCAAGGGCGAGGTCCCTGCCGTCCTTCTCCCAGGGCTCCTGCCTCTGCTGCTCGATGGCTGCCGCGAACTCACATGCGGAGCGTCGTTTGTCGCATATCCTCCCGCTATCATAAGGTGGCCCCGCTCTGGCCGTCCCGGGGGTGTATCCCGCCTCCTGTGGCGTATGTTGTGCCTGCTTGTTGAAGGTGTTGGCGGAGGTTCCGCATGGCGGTAAGTATCCTGGTGGTGCCGTACACCTGGACTCCTGGATCCGTCGCCCAGAGACTCTCCGCTCGGCCTCCTTATGCTCTCGCTTGCTTGCGCTCCTACTCTCGCAAGCTCACTCTCGCGCCTTTGCTGATACCTTGCCCTCCTAGCTCTCTCGCGTTGTCTACGCTTGGCACCCAAACCTTGCCTGTTGCCGCTTGCGCGACTGGCGTAGCCCTGTGAGGAATCCCCCCCACCTGACGATGTTGCCACCACGAAACGTGGGTTGACATAACAAAGTCTCTGTGAGCTAGGGGCCGCTATCGCTTGCTGCTGTGGAAGGTGATATCTGTGAGCCGCGCGACCGCTATGCTCACGGGTCTGGGTGCTGACTACGTACCCGGTGCCAGCGGGCGGGATGTAAGTTACATACCGGCTATGTCGATGCTCATGGATAGGGTGACCCGCATAAGACCCGGCCGATGGACCCTCCGGGACAAGGGAAACAAATGGGATCCCCGCTTCTCCTATAATCTCCCCACTTTCCCTAACTCCCTGAGCGCTCCCTGCCCTGGTGGCTGCACTGCCGGTAGAGCTGGTGGCCGGGCTGTATCCCCTATCCCTCCCCCCCCCAGGGTTATACCTCCCGGGTAATGGGTTTAAGTGCCTGGCCGCCTGGCCCTCTGAGGACGCTCCTCCCCCCCTCCTCCCCGGTACCTGGCGCTGCTGCCTTGCTCTGCCGCCATCTTGCCTGCCTTCCCGCCATGCGTCTGCACGTGGCACGTGCCTCCTTGGCTGCTCCATGCTGCCGGTGTCTCCTGCTGCCGTGCGCCCGACTGCGCGCTGGCTCCTGGACCCGGAGCCCCTGCTTGATGCTGCCGGTGCCCCTCTGCTGTTTTGCGGACTGCCGCCCGGCTGTTCCCGCTGCTCCTCCGCGGTCGCTCCAACCGCCGCGCGATTCGAATTTCGCGCCTCCGCCCTCGTGGCGCGTCCCGCGCCCTGCAACATCTCTCCGCTGCGGCCGCTCCTGCGGCCGACCCTCTTGGCGGCGGGGCTCGGACTGAGCCTCGCAGGGGGGTTCCGTCTTCTCCTCGGGCGGCCTCGCCCGGCATCCCCCAGCTGTTCCGCTCCCTCGGCAGCCGCCGGTAAAGCTGCTGCCGGCCCGACTGGCCTTCCGGACTCCGACCCCGATCTGCAGCTTGCGATGATCTCCTCTAGCCATTCCGCGCCGTCCGTCTGGATCGCCTCCCGAATCTGGGCTCGCAGCTCCTCCATCCTCCGATCTTGGGACTTCTGGATCGCCGGACGCGGTTGCCTTCTCTTCTTCCACGCCGCTTGCAGGTATTTCTTCGCCGCTTCTCCTCTTCTGCTGGATACTCCTTCCCTTTGCCGCACCTCTTCTCCTCTCTCTGGAAACGCTTTTCGCCCTTTGCAATCTTCTTTCTGCTGCTGTCTCTTCTCCAGTCTTCTCCCGTCTCTTCTTGTCTCACGACTGAGCTCCTTCCGCTCCCCCCCACCCTTTCTCTTCCTGTCTAAACTCCACCCCCCTTTTGCTCGCTCTACTTAACCCCTGCTGTACCTGTTCCCAGTCATGTGCCGCATCCTTAGTTAGCTCGCGGCATTCAAGGATTAGAGAACATGTGGCGGGTGGTAACAATCCCATTGCTACTAATCTGTCCGTGACATCCAAGCACTTTATTCATTATTATAATGGTAATATATCTACCTACCTGGCGCTGCAGAGGTATTGTTCCATCTTCCTTATTTGCATATTACCCAGAGGAGCATGGATGGCCTTGTAAAGGCCCTTTTAGACACAACGAGAATCGCTCAAAAATCGTTGAAAAAGCCGTCTTTTGAGCGATTCTCGTTCTGTCTAAATCCAGGGACATCGTGCAGTTTTCGTGCATGAGTTGCTGATTGCTGTGATCAGCTGTTATCAGTGGAGCAGGCTGTTATCAGCCGGCTGCGCTGATAAGATTCTCTGTGCCTGTGTCCTGCTGTGAATTCACAGCGGGCCACGGGCTGTAAGCACAGAGAGCACTACAGCTGTTTGCATATGCAAAGCAGCTGTATTGTTCTATTAGTGGCCGCAGCTGTGCCCCGCTGAGTTTGCATATTCTATAGTAGCTAATTAGCTACTATAAAGTATGCAAAGATGATCGCTCAAAACTGTCACTCAAACTGTCGTTTGAGTGACTTTTCAGCGGTCATCTATCAGTGTAAACGGGGCTTCAGTCTGCTCACTCAACTTCTTGGTGCTCTCCCTAAGGAGTGATGATACCCCTTCCGACCCACTAATCTGTCCGTGACATCCAAGCACTTTATTCATTATTATAATAGTAATATATCTACCTACCTGGCGCTGCAGAGGTATTGTTCCATCTTCCTTATTTGCATATTACCCAGAGGAGCATGGACGGCCTTGTAAGTCTCCTCACTCAACTTCTTGATGCTCTCCCTAAGGAATGATGATACCCTTTCCGACAATTGCGAAATCTTCGTTCCTGGTTCAATGAGGGGGACATGCCACTGATTGACTACTATTTGGCCAGTGAGGTAGCGGGACGAAATGTAATCGTTTTTTTGGAATACCCAGAATATACGAAGCCATCTAGACTGCTACCTATACATAGGCTGGCCCTATTGGTGTGGCGTGCAGCCAAGGAGGTCCAGCAGTTTACTGACATAATGACTGATACCCCTTTATGGGCAAAACCCACCCTGCTATCACTGCAATCACTGCAGGATGTTGGATATTGGGTCGCTCTGGGAGTGCAAGTACTGGGGGACATATATGAAGACAATATAATGCTATCCTACACGCAGCTGCAGGAAAAGCTACAGATGCCTAGATTACAGCTTTTTAGATATTTTCAGCTAAGGCATGCCTTGAATGCCCAGTTTCCACCAGACTCTGTCAAAATTTCTAAGTACCCAATAGTGGGAATCCTTAAAACACAGGGACATAGGGGACTAATATCAATACTCTACACACATTTGTTGTCGGCCAGAATGGACCACAACTAGAGAAGAGCGAACCTACTCGGCCACGCCCCTTTTTCGCCCGAGCACCGCGATTTTCGAGTACTTCCGTACTCGAGCGAAAAGATTCGGGGGTGCCGTGGGTGAGTGGGGGGTTGCAGTGGGGAGTGGGGGGGAGAGGGAGAGAGGGCTCCCCCCTGATCCCCGCTGCTACCCCCCGCTCCACCATGCCTCCCGCCCCCCGAAACTTTTCACCCGAGTACTAAAGTACTCGAAAATGGCGGTGCTCGATCGAGTAATTACTCGAAATGAGTAGGTTCGCTCATCTCTAACCACAGCCCATTATCAGTTTATGATAAATGGAAAATTAATATTCCTACTTTGACAACAGTGGATTGGCAAGAGGCAATGGGATCACACCTACTAATATCACCGGCAATTAATAACAAACATACAATTATATATTATATATCAAGCGTATCTTACACCGTTTCATCTGAATAAAATGGGTAGAATGTCGTGGATTTCCTTTTGCGTCCACCGACTTGATCAATTAGGAATGTCTACACCCTTCCAGATTAATTCTGAATTGATTATATGCGCATAAGAAGGTTTCACACTGACACAGGTTCAGCATGTATAAGCTTCCTCAATTCTACTTTATTGTTGGGCGCGCAGCCTCTTTTAAAAGAGTTTAACATATCTGCCCATCTGGGCAGGTCAAAAGATTACATAGATACAACGTATTGTTTAATTATTGGATAAGCATCTTGCAATTCTTTCATCCTCCGGTCATCTGTGATTGGCCATCAGGTGGTGGACGAGATGAGTGGGTTGTCTTGGACCCACGTGTGGTTCCTTCGATATGATTGGATGTTACATCATGAATTAGTAATTGCAAAAATCTCCCATATTATTTGCATATGTTTCCAGTAAAATTGCTTGGGTAATTATTGCGGTATCTAAAAGCGGTACTTGTCTTAAATGCGGTTATCTATGTCTGATCCTACTTCTTCTAAAGGCAGAAAACAGATGGAAAAATATAGCGTGTCTATGTTAAATATTATCTTGTCAGCAGAGTTTGAGAAAAAGATGTTTCATTACAGGAAGTAGAGATATTGCACAGATGTAAGAACATATTTCTATATTTGTATCAGAACAGAAGGCAAATTCACAAATGTCCACTACCAAAGGCCCACAGTCCAAAATATAGAAATATTGGGTTTCCACTACAGACCCCCCTTGAAACTATCTGTTTCACTAAACTCACCCTACTCTGTCCCACCCCAATCCCCCACCGCTGACCCTAGACTTGCATTGTGTTGTAGACTGGGGCTATCACTGCCATGGGGGTATAGGATGGTTCAACATCATCATATTCTGGATCCATGATGACGACGTTTGCGTTGACAGTGGGCTTTTTGTTGGACATCATAGTGAGACAGGTGGACCAGGCAGTCATCAGGGTCGGAATACACTGTATGCAACAACAAACAGAAATTAGGATGACTATAAAGGTGACAAATATAATTAATAACTTCTTTATCAGGATAAACTCTAGTGTAGAATGTTTTGAAAACTCAGTAGAGTGGCGGTCTTTCACAACTGTCGCCTAGGCTGTAAATGCCCCTCCGATACCTAGGTGTGGGTTCGAAGGCATTAGGTTAGAAGAGGTGCGGCTTTTACTATTTCAGGTAAACACTGCATAACTTGTGTAGAACCAGCCTTCTTGACGCTACCTCAATTCATTGACAAAGAGTGCAAAATTAGGACTATCTAATGACTGATCAACATGACTGAACCTTTGTCTCATTAGTAAGTGCATGATCATATCTATCAGTCTGGAAGGAAAGAGCTACAAGGTGATTATTCCCACTTCCCTTTTCCAGAGGCGGCAAGGTAACAGGACCAGGGGCGTTGTAACACCGGCATGTTGCGTGGACATAAGCAGAGTGCACTGCAGATAAGATAAAGCAAAATCTTAGCGAAAACCTATCACAGTGTTCCAAATACACAATGTTTTAAAAAATTATTTCTTATATATTTTTTCTTCTCCTGTTAGGTACCTTACTGAGGAAACAGACTAAGGTTAGCTCTTTTTAGTTAGTGCGGTCAGCTTCTTAATGGCAATTGCGTCTTTACCTGCGGGTCACGTGTTGTCTGGAATGCAGGTACAAGTCACCCCTATCATCTTACAGACACTCCCTTTTTTGGCTAAAATCGTACCTAATGCCATTCTATTTTGAAAAGTCATAGTCGAGGTAGGTCCTATTGGTCGACTAGTCCCTATAAGGCATCTCTAGTATAACTTATAAATCGCTGCTAATTATAATAAACATAATTAATCTGGTCAACATTTTATTTACCATAATGATCAGGAAAATGGATTCGAAACTAGCTTTAACGTGGTCTCTAATTTTTAAAAACTCGTCAGGTACCCCCCTTGGCTGTCCTATGACGTCAATGTACACGTGTAGGTCAAAACTATCACCAGGAGCCTCTCTTCTCACTCTAGTGTGCTGTTACAATACTAGTAATATGCACAGGTACGCACGGCGTGGGACTCCCTGATCTTCACCCACACCAATGTCCCTCCTGGAGATAGCCCTGATGGTGGACACGTCCAGGCCGCCTACACTGACCCTACACTACCTAGTGACAAGACTGGAAGGAACCGCCGTACCTATGCAGAGAACAAGGATAGACCAACATGACAGGATAACTACCGGACACAGCAGAGTTGGATCAAGACAGAGTAACTATTGGGGGTAACCTCATTATCCTCAATGCTGTCTGACAGGATGTGGAGGAGCATAAGGGCTTTACCAAGGCACACTCCCCTGTCCAATTACCTTCCAGACATGATGTCACATTATTTCACCTATGAAGTGTGTACCTTCGTTTACCTCATTCATTTCCGGTACCCTGTATCTGCAGATTACCTCATTCATGAGCTTCTGTGTGGTTACCTGCTCATTTACCTTAGTATCAGGGTGGGCCTCCAACCTGAAAAAGACTCGAGCAACAACAAGCACATATTCATACTCCCCAACAGGTGTGAGCTGAATGTGGTCAAATTGGCAATCTCTGAAATGGGTAGAGTGATCAAGGCAAGTGTTATATGGCCACCTTTACTTCTGTCCTGACTCGCATATGGCAAAGATCATGTTAACTGGACAAATGATGCAGCAGCTACAGAGAACCCAGGTGTCACCCATTCTTGTTCAGTGTCGACGTCATTGCTGCTTTTGATTCTGTGTACCAGTTGGGCCATCATGGGGGGCAGGGACCTCTGTAGGCAAGTTCTGCTGATTGTTCGCCATACGCCGTCCTGTTCTGTTGCTCCCGTCTTTTAGCCCATTTTGCTTTCCTTCCTCGTTGGCTTGTAACTGTAAAGTCCTTGACATATCAATGTCCAAAGTTTTATCAATGTCCAAAGTTTTTATCACTGACTCATGCTGTCAGTATCTTTTCTTCTTTCTTCCATGGCTTGAGGGCCGCTGCCTTTACTGTGCTGTCGGCGAGGGTGTCGTCTCTCGCTTCTCCATTGTAGAAATCGGTGTGAATTCTCCATTGCCAGGTAGTAGTAGTAGGGTTTCCATGAGACTCTGCACCGCTGCACCATTCTTAATTGGCTGTCCTACTGAGATAACAAGCTGTCTGGTCATCCATATTGGCCGTAATCATGAGCTATGCCAAATGCATTCCAAGAGTCAGTGTAAAGAGTTGCCGTCTTACCTTCTACCACTCTACACACCTCAGTGAGGGCCTCCAGTTCCGCTTCTTGCACTGAGACATGCGGAGGAAGAGCTTCTGCGTTTAGGACATCTTGTTGTGTGACCTCTGCATATCTGGTTCGGAGTCATCAATCCCCACCCTAGTACCATCTACAAAAGAAAACTCAAAATATGCATCATTAATACAGATGAGCGAACGTACTCGTCCGAGCTTGATGCTCGTTCGAGTATTAGCGTGTTGGAGATGCTCGTTATTCGAAACGACCACCACGCAATGTTTGAGTTACTTTCACTTTCATCTCTGAGACATTTGCGCGCTCTTCTGGCCAGTAGAAAGACAGGGAAGGCATTACAACTTCCCCCTGCGACGTTCAAGCCCTATACCACCCCCCTGCTGTGAGTGGCTGGCGAGATCAGGTGTCATCCGAGTATATAAATCGGCCGCTCCCGCGGCTCGCCACAGATGCGTTCTGACATAGCTCAGGGAAAGTGCTGTCTTGCTGGAGTTGCTGTAGGGAGAGTGTTAGGAGTATTTTAGGCTTCAAGAACCCCAACGGTCCTTCTTAGGGCCACATCTAACAGTGTGCAGTAGTGTGAAGGCTGCTTTTTGCAGTGTTGCACTTTTTTTTTTTTTTGTATATGGGCCGTGCAGAGCATTGCGCCCTGCAGTAATTATACATAGTCCAGGGCCAGTAGTGGTGAGGCAGGGACAGAAGACATATTTCTTGAATATAGGCAGTGGGCCTTTCCAAAAACTTTTGGGAAAAAAATTCTATTTGGGCTGCCTGTGACCGTCCTCAGTGTACTGGGTCTCTGCTGAGGGTAGTTGTCCAAATTCATACGCAGCCAGCTAAGTGTTACAGCAGGCTTGCGCAAAATTATTTCCTGGCTCTGTGTTGGCAGTTACATCACCGCTGTATTCCCGTCCACAGTGCAACACTCTGCAGTTATTTTACATACTCCAGGGCCAGTAGTGCTGCTGAGGCAGGGACAGAAGACATATTTCTTGAATATAGGCAGTGGGCCTTTCCAAAAACTTTTGGGAAAAAAATTCTATTTGGGCTGCCTGTGACCGTCCTCAGTGTACTGGGTCTCTGCTGAGGGTAGTTGTCCAAATTCATACGCAGCCAGCTAAGTGTTACAGCAGGCTTGTGCAAAATTATTTCCTGGCTCTGCTGTGCGTTCCGTAAGCGAAGTCAGCCTCCAACCACAGGCCAATAAGCGGCACATTTAATTACACCGTTCTGTTTCTGCACTACTGGTAATACACCATGCTGAGGGGTAGGGGTAGGCCTAGAGGACGTGGACGCGGGCGAGGACGCGGAGGCCCAAGTCAGGGTGTGGGCACAGGCCGAGCTCCTGATCCAGGTGTATCACAGCCAACTGCTGCGGGATTAGGAGAGAGGCACGCTTCTGGTGTCCCCACATTCATCTCACAATTAATGGGTCCACGCGGTAGACCTTTATTAGAAAATGAGCAGTGTGAGCAGGTCCTGTCGTGGATGGCACAAAGTGCATCCAGCAGTCTATCGACCACCCAGAGTTCTGCGTCGTCCACTGCTGCAACTCTGAATCCCCTGGCTGCTGCTCCTCCTTCCTCCCAGCCTCCTCACTCCATGAAAATGACACATTCTGAGGAGCAGGCAGACTCCCAGAAACTGTTCTCGGGCCCCTGCCCAGAATGGGCAGCAATGGTTCCGAATCCTCTCCCACTGGAGGAGTTTGTCGTGACCGATGCCCAACCTTTTGAAAGTTCCCGGGGTCCGGGGGATGAGGCTGGGGACTTCCGGCAACTGTCTCAACAGCTTTCAGTGGGTGAGGAGGACGATGAGACACAGTTGTCTATCAGTGAGTTAGTAGTTGTATTGCTGCAAGGAGCAAGACTTAGTTCAAATTACGCTTTAAAGAGAGTAAGACACTATAAAAGGTTTAATAATAAGAATTCTTATTATTAAACCTTTTATAGTGTCTTACTCTCTTTAAAGCGTAATTTGAACTAAGTCTTGCTCCTTGCAGCAATACAGTAGTAAGGGCAGTAAGTCCGAGGGAGGAGCGCACAGAGGATTCGGAGGAAGAGCAGCAGGACGATGAGGTGACTGACCCCACCTGGTTTGCTACGCCTACTGAGGACAGGTCTTCAGAGGGGGAGGCAAGGGCAGCAGCAGGGCAGGTTGGAAGAGGCAGTGCGGTGGCCAGGGGTAGAGGCAGGGCCAGACCTAATAATCCACCAACTGTTTCCCAAAGCGCCCCCTCGCGCCATGCCACCCTGCAGAGGCCGAGGTGCTCAAAGGTCTGGCAGTTTTTCACTGAGAGTGCAGACGACCGACGAACAGTGGTGTGCAACCTTTGTCGCGCCAAGATCAGCCGGGGAGCCACCACCACCAGCCTCACCACCACCAGCATGCGCAGACATATGATGGCCAAGCACCCCACAAGGTGGGACGAAGGCCGTTCACCACCTCCGGTTTGCACGGCTGGCTCTCCCCCTGTGCCCCAACCTGCCACTGAGATCCAACCCCCCTCTCAGGACACAGGCACTACCGTCTCCTGGCCTGCACCCACACCCTCACCTCCGCTGTCCTCGGCCCCATCCACCAATGTCTGTCAGCGCACCGTCCAGCCGTCGCTAGCGCAAGTGTTGGAGCGCAAGCGCAAGTACGCCGCCACGCACCCGCACGCTCAAGCGTTAAACGTGCACATAGCCAAATTTATCAGCCTGGAGATGCTGCCGTATAGGGTTGTGGAAACGGAGGCTTTCAAAAGTATGATGGCGGCGGCGGCCCCGCGCTACTCAGTTCCCAGTCGCCACTACTTTTCCCGATGTGCCGTCCCAGCCCTGCACGACCACGTCTCCCGCAACATTGTACGCGCTCTCACCAACGCGGTTACTGCCAAGGTCCACTTAACAACGGACACGTGGACAAGCACAGGCGGGCAGGGCCACTATATCTCCCTGACGGCACATTGGGTGAATTTAGTGGAGACTGGGACAGAGTCAGAGCCTGGGACCGCTCACGTCCTACCCACCCCCAGAATTGCGGGCCCCAGCTCGGTGCTGGTATCTGCGGCGGTGTATGCTTCCTCCACTAAACCACCCTCCTCCTCCTCCTCCGCAACCTCTGTCTCGCAATTAAGATGTGTCAGCAGCAGCACATCGGCAGCAGTCGGTGTCGCGTGGCGTGGCAGCACAGCGGTGGGCAAGCGTCAGCAGGCCGTGCTGAAACTACTCAGCTTAGGAGATAAGAGGCACACGGCCCACGAACTGCTGCAGGGTCTGACAGAGCAGACCGACCACTGGCTTGCGCCGCTGAGCCTCCAACCGGGCATGGTCGTGTGTGACAACGGCCGTAACCTGGTGGCGGCTCTGCAGCTCGGCAGCCTCACACACGTGCCATGCCTGGCCCACGTCTTTAATTTGGTGGTTCAGCGCTTTCTGAAAAGCTACCCACGCTTGTCAGACCTGCTGGGAAAGGTGCGCCGGCTCTGCGCACATTTCCACAAGTCCCACACGGACGCTGCCACCCTGCGCACCCTGCAACATCGGTTTCATCTGCCAGTGCACCGACTGCTGTGCGACGTGCCCACACGGTGGAACTCTACGCTCCACATGTTGGCCAGGCTCTATGAGCAGCGTAGAGCTATAGTGGAATACCAACTCCAACATGGGCGGCGCAGTGGGAGTCAGCCTCCTCAATTATTTTCAGAAGAGTGGGCCTGGTTAGCAGACATCTGCCAGGTCCTTGGAAACTTTGAGGAGTCTACCCAGGTGGTGAGTGGCGATGCTGCAATCATTAGCGTCACCATTCCTCTGCTATGCCTCTTGAGAAGTTCCCTGCAAAGCATAAAGGCAGATGCTTTGCACTCGGAAGCAGAGCCGGGGGAAGACAGTATGTCACTGGATAGTCAGAGCACCCTCCTGTCTATATCTCAGCGCGGTGAGGAGGAGGAGGAGGAGGAAGATGAGGAGGAGGGGGAAGACACAGCTTGGCCCACTGGTGAGGGTAGACATGCTGCTGGCCTGTCATCCTTTCAGCGTGTATGGCCTGAGGAGGAGGAGGAGGAGGAGGAGGATCCTGAAAGTGATCTTCCTAGTGAGGACAGCCATGTGTTGCGTACAGGTACCCCTGGCACACATGGCTGACTTCATGTTAGGATGCCTTTCTCGTGACCCTCGCGTTACACGCATTCTGGCCACTACGGATTACTGGGTGTACACACTGCTCGACCCACGGTATAAGGAGAACCTTTCCACTCTCATACCCGAAGAGGAAAGGGGTTCGAGAGTGTTGCTATACCACAGGACCCTGGCGGACAAACTGATGGTAAAATTCCCATACGACAGCGCTAGTGGCCGACGGCGCAGTTCCGAGGGCCAGGTAGCAGGGGAGGCGCGGAGATCAGCCAGGATGTACAGCACAGGCAGGCCAACACTCTTTAAGGCCCTTGACAGCTTTATGGCTCCCCAGCAAGACTGTGTCACCGCTCCCCAGTCACGGCTGAGTCGGCGGGAGCACTGTAAAAGGATGGTGAGGGAGTACGTAGCCGATCGCACGACCGTCCTCCGTGACGCCTCTGCCCCCTAAAACTACTGGGTGTCGAAGCTGGACACCTGGCCTGAACTCGCGCTGTATGCCCTGGAGGTGCTTGCTTGTCCTGCGGCTAGCGTCTTGTCAGAGAGGGTGTTTAGTGCGGCTGGGGGAATCATCACAGATAAGCGTACCCGCCTGTCAACCGACAGTGCCGACAGGCTAACACTCATCAAGATGAACAAAGCCTGGATTTCCCCAGACTTCTCTTCTCCACCAGCAGACAGCAGCGATACCTAAGCAATAGGTAGGCTGCACCCGCGGATGGAAGCATCGTTCTGTATCCCCATCAAAAACGGGGACCTTTTCGCTTCATCAATCTGTGTATAATATTCCTCCTCCTCCTCCTGCTCCTCCTCCTGAAACCTCACATAATCACGCCGAACGGGCAATTTTTCTTAGGCCCACAAGGCTCAGTCATATAATTTTTCTAAACAATTTTTATACGTTTCAATGCTCATTAAAGCGTTGAAACTTTCACCTCCAACAATTTTTATTTTAACTGGGCTGCCTCCTGGCCTAGTTAGTTACCAATTAAGCCACATTAACCAAAGCGATTAATGGGTTTCACCTGCCCTCTTGGTTGGCCATGGCCAATTTTTCTGATGTACATTAGTACTGTGGGCCCTCGCCTACAGTGTAATCAAATGAATTTTTAGCCCACCTGCATTACAGCTGACGTTACATCCGCTGTGTTGGGCAATGCAATGGGATATTTTTATGTACCGCCGGTGGGTTCCAGGGAGCCACCCATGCTGTGGGTCCACAGGGAGTTGTAAATGCATCTGTTTCCACTTCTAAAGAACCCCAGTCTGACTGGGGCATGCAGTGTGGGCCGAAGCCCACCTGCATTAAACATGACATTACTACCTCAGCTGTGTTGGGCAATGCAATGGGATATATTTATGTACCGCCGGTGGCTTCCTGGCACCCACCCATGCTGTGGGTCCACAGGGAGTTGTAAATGCATCTGTTTCCACTTCTAAAGAACCCCAGTCTGACTGGGGCATGCAGTGTGGGCCGAAGCCCACCTGCATTAAACATGACATTACTACCTCAGCTGTGTTGGGCAATGCAATGGGATATATTTATGTACCGCCGGTGGCTTCCTGGCACCCACCCATGCTGTGGGTCCACAGGGAGTTGTAAATGCATCTGTTTCCACTTCTAAAGAACCCCAGTCTGACTGGGGCATGCAGTGTGGGCCGAAGCCCACCTGCATTAAACATGACATTACTACCTCAGCTGTGATGGGCACTGCAATGGGATATTTTTATGTACCGCCGGTGGGTTCCAGGGAGCCACCCATGCTGTGGGTCCACAGGGAGTTGTAAATGCATCTGTTTCCACTTCTAAAGAACCCCAGTCTGACTGGGGCATGCAGTGTGGGCCGAAGCCCACCTGCATTAAACATGACATTACTACCTCAGCTGTGATGGGCACTGCAATGGGATACATTTATGTACAGCGGGTGGGTTCCAGGGAGCCACCCATGCTGTGGGTATACACAGAATTCCCATTGCGGAGTTGTACCTGCCTGTGACTATTTATAAAAAAGCGCGGTCTGACTGGGGCGTGCAGACACCTTGACAGAATGAATAGTGTGTGGCACATAGGTTCCCCATTGCTATGCCCACGTGTGCAGCTCCAGATGGAGGTGGCACAGGATTGGATTTCTCATTGCTTCTGTACAGCATTGTGGGCTATCGCCCCGCCCCTTTTAAAGAGGGTCGCTGCCTAGCCGTGCCAACCCTCTGCAGTGTGTGCCTGCTTTTCCTGTGGCAGACGCACTTATAAATAGACATGAGGGTGGCGTGGCATGAGGGCAGCTGAAGGCTGGGCAGGGACAGTTTGGTGTGCGCTGTGGACACTGGGTCGTGGGGGGGGGGAATTGGCAGCATGTAACCCAGGAGAAGTGGCAGCGGAGTGTCATGCAGGCAGTGATTGTGCTTTGTTGGAGGTAGTGTGGTGCTTAGCTAAGGTATGCATTGCTAATGAGGGCTTTTCAGAAGTAAAAGTTGTTGGGGGGGGGCCCACTCTTACCGCTATTGTGGCTTAATAGTGGGACCTGGGAACTTGAGATGCAGCCCAACATGTAGCCCCTCGCCTGCCCTATCCCTTTCTGTGTCGTTCCCATCACTTTCTTGAATTGCCCCGATTTTCACAAATGAAAACCTTAGCGAGCATCGGCGATATACAAAAATGCTCGAGTCGACCATTGACTTCAATGGGGTTCGTTATTCGAAACGAACCCTCGAGCATCGCGAAAAATTCGTCTCGAGTAACGAGCACCCGAGCATTTTGGTGCTCGCTCATCTCTAATCACAATGTTTCTAAAAGAATAACCGGTGCACCCAAAATATAATGATAATTTTTATAAACAAAAACCTCGGACGGCGATGGGGAGTAAATTTGCACCTTCTTTCGCTAATCTTTATATGGGATTTTTTAAGAAAATAGGTTTTTAGATCCCCGTATTATTTTCCATAAGTGTTTTATTGACGATATTTTAATAGTTTGGGAGGGTAGTGAAACGGAACTAATTCAATTTATTAGCGATCTTAATCTGAATAATTTTAATTCATGTTTTACTTCCACTATTAATCCCATTAACATTGTATTTTTAGATTTGGAACTTTTTATTAATAATAATAAAATAGAGCCAAAAACACATTTTAAAAAGGTGGACATGAACAGTTTTTTAGATTTTACCAGCTGTCATGCCAGTTTTTGGAGGAAAAAATGTATATACCTTAGTCAGTTTAAGAGAATTAGACGGAATTGCACCCAAATGAAGGATTTTAAAATACAAGCTAATTTATTAAAAGAACGTTTTAAAAAGTTAAGAAATACCCCCCTAAACTTATAGATAACGCTCTTTAAAGAATAATAGAGGAAGAAGTAACTAGCGATACCATTAAAATAGATACACCCCCAAGTAGTTCAACAGGTCTGTTTAAAACTAAAGTGAAAAAGGAAAAAGTTAATAATAATAAATATAGTGAAAATTATAATGATATTAGAAAAATATTACGTAAAAATTGGGACACCCTTGTTAGCGGTTATTTTTAAAAAAGAAATCTTGATAAAAATCCCACATTAGTTTTTAAACTAAACAAAACTTTAAAAGAATATTTTAGCCCCTTCCTACCCCAAGAAACGGATCGTTCCCACTAAACGGCTATTAAATAGAGAATTAGTCGGCTCTTATAAATGTGGAAATAAAAGATGTCAATGTTGTCAGTATATTGTACACAAAAGGAAAGAGATATCTATCAATAATAAAATCATCCCATTGCGACAGAGATTAAATTGTGATAGTAAGAATCTAATTTATCTTTTGGAATGTTAGTGCAATAAGCAATATATAGGAAGAACTAAAAAATAGATTGAAAACTAGGTTGACACAACATAAACGCAATAAATAAAACGGAATTACAAATCCTAGTATTCCACGTCATTTTCTAGAACATCATGGTGGGGATAGCCGATGACTTAAAAGAACTCCTGTAGAGCGGATATTCACAAAAGCCCTTCGTAAAAAAAAGAGATGTTTTGGATCTTTCAATTACAGACCCTGGTCCCCCAGGGTCTGAATGAACAGCTAGAAAAAATTTTTTATTTTTTTTTGCTGTGTGTTTTAGAATGTTTGGTTTTTTTAAGCTTGCTGTATTTCTTTTAAATTTTATTATCCTATGTAAATATTACATGTTGTTCGTAAGAATGACTATGCATTTGTATTGTATGATTACTAGAGATGAGCGAGCGTACTCGGTTTGGGTGTTTTTGCACTTGAGCACCGCTTTTTCCAAATAACTGACTACTCGGACAAAAAGATTCGGGGGGCTCCGGGGGTGAGCAGAGGTTGCAGAGGGGAGTGGGGAGGCGGGGGGGGGGGGGGGAGAGAGAGACAGAGCTCCCCCCTGTTCCCCACTGCTACCCCCCGCTCCACCACGCCGCCCCCCGAATCTTTTCGTCTGAGTAGTCAGTTACTCAGAAAAAGCGGTGCTCGAGTGCAAAAACACCCGAACCAAGTATGCTCGCTCATCTCTAATGATTACCTTATGAATGAATACGGTCCGATTCATTTGAGTACTAATGGAATGTGAGTTGCGGCATTCCTTATTATGCAATGTTAGAATGCTTCTGCATTCTATGGTACCATGTGAACTCCTCCAAGGAAATGATGTCACCGATGTAACTCCTCCTACCGGCTCCACATTAGGTTGGTGTCCGGCAAGGTAGGACCTGTTTGATTGTATATTATATATATATGTGCACTTCTTTTTCTTTCTGTATGCTTGAAAAAGGCTTTTAATACCTGAAACGCATAGCATGTTATTACAGACTGGATTTTCATCATTGTCTCTCGTCCACTTCTGAATCGTTTACCCCGGATACTGTGAGCGCTATATCCATTTTTTATTCCTTATGGTTTTATGTTTAAACGAGGACTCCTTTCTGTGAGGAATCATGTCGGATATTTGGCTTGCTCCCCAGAGGGCTGGAATATGGATTATGGATGGGGATTATTTTTATATGCCTACTTGGATAACAGGTGCTAGTGGGTCGCCTTTATACTAAAGGTGTGTCCCACTTAGCATCAGGTGAGTTGATTGTCGTCTCATTATTACACTTCTCTATTTATCACATAGCTCTATCTTAATCCTTGGGTTTTCAAATGAGTATTATCAAACATTCCAGTCCCTCTTGGGGCTCTTTATGTTTTAAGGCGCATTTAGATGGGATGAATGTCGGCCCGACACTCGTCCCTGCAAGTACCCACTCACGTGCTTTTGTACAGGAGCATGTATCATTGCTTCACAGCAGGGCAGATGGAGGAGATTTCTCTCCATTCACTTAACATAGCGGCTGTTCAGTACTGAATGGCTGCTGTTTACACTGAGCAATCATCGTTCAGGATTTTATGCCGCTTATTAGTTAGGCTCATCGCGGAGACCTGTCATTGTGCCCCCACCCCCCCTCCTGCCCCACTGTCGTAGACAGGGAGCCTTACTCAACAGAAACTCATAAAAATGTTCTGTTGTGATTTTATTAACTTTTCTCTTTTGAAAAATTAAATTCCTTAATACTGTATGTATATTCCACCATGCAGGTAGGGTTGTGACCCAGCCGGTATTTTTTCTATCGTGCCAGTATTTTCAGAGCCTGCACTCCCCCCTAGCGCCGGTTAACCCTTCTCCAGCAGACCTGAAATCAGGGGAAACACAGACCTGAGAGCTGCAGCTTCCAGAACCTCCAATGATGTCACGTCATGTAATACCCTGTGTGGGAGGAGTCAGGGATCACATGACCACGGGGAGCTCAA